>NC_143552.1:47244583-47402500 GCF_054136105.1 Typopeltis vanoorti
TTGCATACAGACAACTGCAGGAAGGCAGACCAAGTTCAGAAGTGACATAACCTCCGTGTAAGTGTAAGGTTTGCGATTTGATAAGCAGTGATGGGATGCAAAGTATATACTTCATGGGGAAACTTTAAATGACATAGAGAACAGTGATCCTACTAACATTGGTTAATGTGTCAAGGTTTATTCTGACTTTATTATTATTAACATAAATTAGGTATAGTTTCTGGGAAAATTCCCATGCTACTCCTCTTAAACACTATTATTATAATTACGGTTATTATAGCCTGTTTTTGTTTAGGAGTGTCCCTCATTTTAAATACATTGGCTATTATTACTCAAAAAGTAATTTTAGAGCATTATGGGTGAGTATAGAAGGCAATTATAGCAGAATAAAAGAGGTGAAAAAATGTTTGTACATACCTTGTTTGAATACTAGGATGTTCTTCCAATTTCATTTCATGATCCTGAAGGTTGTTTATAATGAGGGGAGAGGAAGGGAGCATTGGGGGGGGGGGATGTTTTGATGCGAGAAAAATAAATTTGGAAACACGGGTTTTGTGTTAATAATAATAATAATATATATATATATATATATATACTATTGTGTTTGTTTAGGGATGCATATTGGGGAGGGGGAGGAGGAGAGAAGGGGAAGGGTTTACTTATGGGGAAACTGGGGCAGAGGAGAGCGGTAACGGGGTGTGGACCGTTTCGGTCGACTGACCATCATCAGAA
This sequence comes from Typopeltis vanoorti, assembly GCF_054136105.1. Taxonomy (NCBI): domain Eukaryota; kingdom Metazoa; phylum Arthropoda; class Arachnida; order Uropygi; family Thelyphonidae; genus Typopeltis; species Typopeltis vanoorti. Next base: position 47,245,316 of record NC_143552.1, read on the forward strand.
CATTTTTGGAATGTAGGGCTATGTCAAGACTGGAAGTTGAATTTGCCAAATAAGGGCATTTCCAAATTTATTTTTCCCACATGAACCCCCCCCCCCCCCCCACGCTCCATTTCTCCCATCTTGTTATAAACAATCTTCAGCAGGATCATGAAATTGGAAGACATCCTAGTATTCAAACAAGGTATATACAAAATTTTTCCACCTCTCTTATTCTGCTATAATTGCCTTCTATACTCACCCATAATGCCCTAAAATATATATATACCCCTTTTTTGAGTAACAATAGCCAATGTATTTAAAATAAGGGACACTCTTAAACGAAAACAGGCTATAATAGCCGTAATTATAATAATTATTAACATAAGATCTTCATGGAGTCGAACAACTCATTGCGGGAGATCCATGGGCAAATTAACTTGGGTAAATGCTAAGTTCGTTCGTGCCTCGAAAGAACTTGGCATTTACCCAAGCCAAAGTGTTACAACTAAAATTTGAGATATCCAGTTATGTTAATCCAGAAATTTGGGATATTCTGGACAAGATCACAGATGACTTGGCCAAGCATCTATTTACTCAAAAACAAAGAACAATTAATAACAAAGTTTCAAGCAAGCATTAAAACTACAGGAAAGCTTAAGACAATTACGATACCATAACGAAAGGAGCAGCCAATCACCTACAAATGCAGTTAGGAGCAACCAACCACCATCGGACCACTGTCTGGTTATCAACCAATCAGATTACAACCTAACCCAAGGTGAACTTTCACTACTATGGAAAGGTTTAAATTACGCCATTGCTCCGAAGTCAGTAAATAAACTTGAAATAATCTATCATATCGAGAGAGGTTTAAGATCCCTCCCCGCCAATTTAGCTGAAAAAATACGGATGGAAACTCCTCTTTACTAAATTCAACCAAAAAATTAAGCAGCTACCTAAACAAAGCTGAAAAACTGCCCCTCAAATCCCTAAAAAAAATAACCGTGACATTATTATCGCAAAAGCAGATAAAGGGAATGCCACTGTTGTTTTAAATCGGACAACCTATATAGAAAAAATGAACCATTTGGTATCGTACCACAACACTTACCAATTGGTAAATTACAACCCCATGCAACGCAACAAAAAGAAAACTACTTAAATCAGTTAACATGTGGCCGGAAGAAACAATTAAAAAATTAATACCGCAGTATGCCTGCATACCCAGAATTTATGGCCTGCCAAAAGTACACAAAACAGACACACATTACGTCCGATTGTGGAAGGAATCGACAGCCCGAATTACCACTTAGCCAAAAAATTAGCAGCCACACTCAAGGAATTGGTTGGTCATTCCCCTTCCTACATAAAAAAAAATACACAACATTTCATAAACAAAATTAAAAACATTACTCAACCACCAAGATCTATTAGTCAGCTTCGACATAACTTCCCTTTTCACCAATGTCCCAATCAATGATACTATCTTGCTCTTACAGAACATATTTCCACACGACATCACAGCCCTCTTTGCCCACGTACTCTGCTCCGGATATTTTGTGTAGCAAAACAATTTTTTTTTACCTTCAAAAAGAGGGTACAGCCATGGGCTCACCACTCCCCCCCCCCCCAATAGTGAACTTTTATATGGAAGACTTTGAGCAACGAGCTCTAGAGTCGGATTGCCTAAAGCCCAAAATCTGGCTCAGATATGTCGACGATATTTTCACCATTTGGCCCCATGGCCACGAAGCACTAAATACATTCCCTCTTCCATTCCTAGACACACATTTCCTTCAGGCTGTCTCTCCTTCTCAGTTTACCGCAAACCTACACACACAGGCCAGTACATACACACAACTTCTTATCACCACCCAACACAAAAACTAGGGGTCATAAGCACCCTTAAACACAGAGCTCAAACTATTTGTTCAAATGAACAAGCTCTTAACCATGAATATGAAACCATCAAACATGCCTTTATAAAAAATGGATACAGTATAAAAATGATTCACAAGATCCTCCACAAAGATACCACTAATAACAAAAAAATTTCAAGAATGCTATTGCTATACCATATGTTAGAAGCATTTCTGAAAAAATAGACAGAACACTACATAAATACAACATCAAAACCACCTTTTAACCCTGGACACCTACTCAGTTCTTAAGACACCTACTCAGTTCTTCCAAGGATCCTCTGCCACACTTAGCTCACCCAGGGGTTTACAAAATGAAATGCACATGTAACATACCATACATATGGGAAACAGGGCGAACCATCCCAATCAGGAAGGATGAACACAAACGACAATAATAAAATACCTCCATTTTGGAAAAACCGGCCTTTCTGACCACGCACTCCAAACATACCACAGAATTGATTGGAAAGGTACCAAGTCCCTATACCGCACCAAAACCTGGTTCGAGCAGAAATTCAAGGAAGCATGTGAAATGCTCAAACATAATCTGAATAAAAAATGGTCTAACCATTCCAAGAATGTGGAGGACCCATCTGCAACCTTCATAGCAACCACAAAGAAAAATCTCAATACAAGAAGACTTGGTGAAGTTTTTTTTTTTTTTTTTTTTCCCTGAACATTCAATAGCAACCTTACTGTGTACAAATCCAAAAGATAATCGTAATATAACAATATGAACTGTATAATTCCAGAAGAATCCTAGTACGTGAGGACTTCAGCAGAGTTTGTTTTGTTTTTTTTATCACTAGGGGGCAGGCTAAGAAAAAAGATTAGTTAACAACGTAGATGTAATTTATCTGTATAGAGTGCAACAGCATGTAGCTTGGTTCTTATACACATGTATCCTTCTGATGATGACCTGAATACAGGGGTCGAAATGACAAGTTATTATTTTATTATTAATCAGTAAAATAATCTTTTCAGCACGTGTGTTTTGTGTCCCTAAATTTATAAATATGAATGGAAGAATAAGATATGAGCAATGATAAATTTTTATTTTGGCAAACAGGCTGTTTCTAAATTGCCTGTTCCTTTATTATTCTTGAATATTAGTACATATGCTGAAAGTTATTTTCATTTTCATTTTTCAATAAAATGAATTGTACCTCTTTTCTTTTTCAGGAAACAAAGTCTTCGACAATATATCACTGAAGATATCACAGTTTCTCTTGATAATGGAAAGACTGTTAAAGATGTCAAATGGCTTTCTGTGTGGTGTGAAAGTTGTTCAGTTAGTTTTTTTTTTAATATATATTTATATGTTGTTTTTTTATATATTATTATTATTATTATTCAGGCCTCCATGGAGTCAAAAGACTCATCGTGGGAGGTCCTTCCTAAGAACATAAAGTCTGTCGAGACTCATCGAGGGGAGGACCCACCCTAAGAAAAACAAAGTATCATACCACTCCTTAAACTCATTGACTGTTCTCACTCTCACCACTTCATCAGGCAATGCATTCCACGGTTCAACCACCCATGCAAAGAAACCACTCCTCACCTTCTTGCTCACAGTTTCCTTTCGTAACTTCCAGGGATGGCCTCTTGTCATCACTCCTTCCCGTTGTTCAACAAAGGGAAAGAACTCCACAGTGTCAACCCTGTAACCACCTCTCAACAGTTTAAAAGTCTCAATCATATCACCTCTCCTTCTTCTATCCACCAAACTCTGCAGTCCACATTCCCTCAGCCGATCCTCATAACGAAAATTGTACAGTCCTGAAACCATCTTTGTCATCCGTCTTTGTACCCTTCAAATCCTGAGGACCAAATCTGAGAACAATAGTCTAAGAGTGGTCTGATTAGAGACTTATACAATGGAATGATAACCCTTTTATCTCTGCAGGTCAGTGTCCTTCTCATAATTGCAGAAATCCTCTGTGTTACCTTCATCACCTTTGCAATATGTCCCCTAAATTTCAGGTTTCTATCAATCATCAACCCCAGATCTCTTGTCTCCTCTACTTCCTCCAGTATAACTCCTCCCATAGAGTATGTATGCAGCATCCCATCGATGTTTCCCAAACCTCAAGACCTTACATTTTGCTGCATTAAACTGACACCCCCATTCATTTGCCCATCTATCTAGCTTATTCAAATCCTCTTGCAGGGCTACCACATCTGCACTATTAGTAATAATCCTTCCCAGCTTCACATCATCTGCAAACAACTGAATATCCCCTTGCAATCCACTAGGAATGTCATTGATATAAAGGTTAAACAATATAGGTCCTAGTACTGAGCACTGTGGGACCCCACTTGTAACCCTCTGCCTCCTTGAAACTGCTCCACCATACACAACTCTCTGATACCTATCAGACAGCCAATCCTGAATCCAGTTGACAAATCTGACATCCAGACCCATGTGCTGCAACTTAAATATTAGCTTATCATGTGGCACCCTGTCAAATGCCTTTGCTAAGTCTAAGAAAATTGCAGTATATGCCTTTCCCTCATCTAATGTTCTTGTAACTTTATTATAAAAGGCTAGCATATTGCTAAAACAAGAGTACCCTTTCACAAATTCATGTTTCCTCAAACAGATAACATTACCCTCATCTGCCCAATGCTGTATACAGTCCCTCACTACTTTCTCCAAGATCTTAACAACTACTGATGACACACATACTGGCCTATAATTAGACACTTCCAGTCTGTTACCACCCTTATGCAATGGCACTATCTTACCTTCCTTCCATTCCCTGGGCACATTTCCCACAGCCAGACTTTCATTGAAAAGCCAAGTTAAAGGCACTGTCAGTTCCCTAGCACATTCTCTCTAAACTCGTGGTGAAATACCATCCAGTCCCAAAGCATTACTGACATCCAGGGTACTCAGTATCTGAGTACTCTGGATATCACACTCTCCTCCTGTACCTCTAAACCTCGAGCCTGCCCTATCTCTCTAGCATTAAAACTGACTCCTCTAGGATGAAATACTCCAATAAAGTGTTCATTGAACAATTCTACTATGTCCTCTGCATCAGTCACTCTATTCCCATTTTTATCCCACAATATCATTCTTCCACAGTCATTTCTCCTCATACTTGCATCTTACTTGTCATAGCTAAAAAATTCCCTAGGATTTTCTTTGGATCTTAGGGCCAATCTTCTCTCATATTCCAGTTTCGCTTTCCTTACCACACTAGTCACTCTTCTGGCCTGTGTCTTATATTCTTCATGCATCTTCTCTTCACCTGTCTCCTTATATCTCTTCCATAGCCTCTTTTTCATGCGATTCCTGTTTAATATTGTTTGTCATCCACTTTACTCCAAATTGTGTCCTTTTCTTCACTCGTGGTATACAACTTACCATTGCTGCTAACAAATATTCTTTCACAATTTCCCATGCACTAATGATATCCCGGCCTTCCAATTCCTCCCTCCTTGAAACTTCCCGAAGTTGACGTCTAAGACTATTATAATCACCTGCTTTATAATTCCACATAAGTTCCCGTCTCTTTGATACTCCTGCATGTCTATTCATTTACCAAGTCAAAACCATATGGTCACTCTCTCCAACTGGTGGGAGAGATGTCATCTCAGTTATTATCAACTCTTCTGATGCTATAACCAAATCCAAAACTCTTGAACCTCTTGTTCCCTCTGTTACATGTTGCCTAAGACATTTGTCCCTCAAGAATTCTAGAAATTTCATTCCCCTATTGCTACATGCATCTTCCTCTCTCCAATTTATACTACTATAGTTAAAATCTCCCATAACAATCATTCTTCTTGCACTTGCTAAACTTAACTGTCTTAACATCTCCTGGTCCCCATCCTCTCTGCTCTTGGGTCTGGAGCAACACCACACTAAATATCCTGTCTTGCTCACCTCTACCTCACACCATATGCTCTCAAAATCATTTGTCTCACTGCCTTCCAAAGCCTCCACTCTTAGAGGACATAGGTTGTCACTTATCATAAGCAGTACCCCACCACCACCACGCTTTCCCCTCCTATCCTGCCGAAAAATATATATATATGTCATATGCTTAATTAATTTTATAAGAAAATATATAATAAAGCTCTGCTGATATTTTCTTTAATACTCAAATTAAATCTAATTAGATCAAAGGAGTTTAACCTTTCATATTAAGATGTAAAAATCAATCAGTTTTTAGCAAATAATGTCAGTTTTTAAAATAACTGTTATAATTTTCCTTTGATGATATAGGCCCTGTGGTCTGTTTCAGTTTTGTTCCATATGTTTAAGGGCTCCTCTATTTCTTTTTTCCTTTTGGTTTATATTTCACTATCCCCCCCCCCCCAATTTATTGGTCATATTCTCTTCTCCTGTGTAATCCATTTATTTCTGTAATTATTTATTTTAAAGCTGATTTTTGTAGAACAATTCTGTTTCTCTCCTTGTCTAATTTAACATATACTGCTATTTTTCTCAAATTTTATTTCTGCAGATGTGGTTAATGTATCTGCTCTCCAACCAAGATTCTGCAGGTTCAAATCCTGCTATTTGCAGGGATGTTTTTTTTTTTATTTATGTCTGGTGTGAGACCACCACTTTGCTTTATTGGAGACCTGAAGTGGCTTTAAAAGTTTCATGTTGGGTCTCTAGAGCAGGCTTTCTGGACCAGGTAAAAAAAAATAGACAAAAAAATTACAAAAACTATAAAATTAATAAAAATAGAAAAAAAAAATTTTTTTCCCACCTATGGTATTAATATACTACAGGTTTACTTTTTTTTGTGTATGTGTGTATTTTTTTTTTTTCATCGTCCATGTTGCACTCAAATTATTTTTCAAATTATTTATTTTTTTTTTTACTCTCACCCATGAAAGATTATTTGTCTATACTTCAGATAGGCTCAGGATCATACTTTTATTTTTTTTTATGTAATCCAGAAACTTCTCATGAGAGCATACAAGCCACTTCAGGCCTCCATTAAGCAGGATGATGGTCTCGCAAGTCAATGCAATTCATCTCCTGTCTAAAATTGCAAACATGCATATCCATCGTAGAATCCAAACCTGCAGCCTGTTGTTTGGAAAGTGGGTGCATTAACCACTTCTTCAGGCCTCCATTAAGCAGGATGATGGTCTCGCAAGTCAATGCAATTCATCTCCTGTCTAAAATTGCAAACATGCATATCCATCGTAGAATCCAAACCTGCAGCCTGTTGTTTGGAAAGTGGGTGCATTAACCACTTGACCAATCACGTCAATTATTACTAGAAGCATGTTAATTTTTTGACAAGCCAAAGGCAAGTAATTTTGACTTGCTGAAACAGACATGATACCATAATTTGTTTGAAATTATGGTATTATCAGTTAATTGTATGTGTTCTTTGGCCTGTGCTTTTTCTTTTCATCATCATCATCACGCGTATCAAAGATTTAGGCCTAGCATGGCCTGTTCTGGCCTTAGAAGTCATCGTTGAATCGTTTAAGAGGATGTCCTGGTTTTTTTTTTTTTTTTGCTTTTTCTGTGCTTTTTCTTTTCTGGAAGGAAAAATCAGAGTATTTGGGAGGAAAAAACTTTTCGCCCCCTTACAAGGAAGGGGCATTGTCATTACCAACATAACCATGAAGGCTCCTAGAAGGGTGGTGGGTGTCACGTCTTTTTCAAGAAATTAGTTGTACAAAGTAGCATGGAATGGAGTGTATGTTATTGGTCTGGGAAACCAGTGACTTCCATTTCTGCAGTCCTTCATTGCCACATCCTTAAAATATGTTTAAAAAGTGTTGTGCCATGTGGAACAAATTTCCTGCACATGAGGGCTTTCAAATAAAAATAAATAAATAGTAATTTATTTATTTTTAACTTATAATTTTATTTATTTTATAATTGTAAGTGATTTTCTACACCCCAAACCAGTCTTAAATTTTATGTCATTCATTAATTCTAGTTTTATTTGTATTTTATCCAATTTCAACAAAATCCTGGTCCTTTTAACAACTTTTAAAGAAGCTTGTTAATGGTTTGCTGACACATCATACAATGGGCAAGAATATCTTGAAGATCTTCTCCACTACTGAGAGTTAGTATTAGTTGCTGCATAAAAACAGGCAGCTCAGTCTAACAGCAAATTTCAGAAACTTTTGATATTTGCTGTAAACATAAGTCATTTAATTAGAACTCTTATTTCGCAACTTTTTGAGTTGCATTTCTACAATTTCTGAGTCTTATATTTTAAAAGCCAAAGAGCTCTGTATATTAAATCAAATTTAAATCTTATTACAATATGACTGTGCTTTTAAATGTTTTTATAGTACTGCTGAGATGTATAACATTTTACTCCCAGTTGATCACCTATAATCTGATAATTTCTATTGAAATGATTATATGCAGTGATGTGTTGCAGCCAGGTAATATTGATTCATGTGAACCTCTTGAGGCAGATTTAGAACTGGTTAACAATTTCCGTGAAAACCAAATATGTTATAGAATTATCTTAATCTTATAAAAGGGTATGGAAAACGTATGGTATACAAAATAAACTTAAAATCAAAGGAACATAAAATTCTAATAAATAAAGATCATTTCTACAACAGATGAATCAAGATTTATGATGATATTTGGGCACTCATCTAATGTCACAGCATGACCTCGCATCTAAGTTTATCCTAACATGTAAGAAATGTCAGTATTTGAGAGAGTTACCAAGAAAATTCTAAAGTTGACAGTTCTAACGTGTGCTTGATGATTTGTTATCTTGATTTCTATTGGTCTACATCATTCAGTCTGTTCGTATTGTGTCAGTGAGAAACTGTCTCTTACTTTAATTGCCCCTCTGGATTCATCTGATAAAATCCTCTCACTAAACGTCTCCATCATATTGTAAAATTCGATGTAGCTTAAAATTTTTACATCGATTTTTACAGAGGTCGCATCTCAAAAGTTTGTGTTGTAAAAATAACCTTTGTATAAAGAATGTATATATTCCGATGGGAAAGTTACATTGAGCCGGCCTGGTTGGACGAGTGGTTAGCATATCCGTTCTCCAGCCAAAAGACTGCGGGTTTGAATCCTGCTGTGGGCATGGATGTTTGTGATTGTCTGTGAATGCACTAGTGGTGGTAGTTGGCAGTAGATGGCGTTGGTGTAAGATGATGAAGGTTGGTGGAGTAGTGAGACGAGGAGTTGTAGAGTTGATGCCCTCCCTCGATGAGTCTTTGAATCCCTGGAGGTGTGATATAATAATAATAAAAATGTAGTAACAAAGAATGTCTAAAATTAGTAACAACAAGAGAAAATGCTGTGTCACTGGAAATTGAATGTTATTGTTTTAACTAAGTGCTTTGGAAACCTTTGTTTAAAGCTCTGTGTACGCCAACCTTTAAGGTCATTCTTAAAAGGGTCGGCGTGGATCAGACAAGGTTCCGCTGTCCGACAAATCGGATTTTGAAGTGTGCTTGAGATAACAAAGAATTGGTCGGCTGTAATATCAGATCAAGGAGTCGCGCCGAATTCTTCGGGATCTGAACCCTTCGTGCAAGGTCCCGGAGACGGAGAAATAAAAAGGCATTGAGGAGAACATCGATATTGGCAGTCGAACATAGAGGACATGACTATACGGCTAGGACATGCCAGAAGTCGGAGGGAGGCAGAGAAAAAAAGGACGCCGGTCCACTAGGCTGTCTAGATCTTGGGTGTTGCTGTGGAAATTACTGGAAGCTATTACCCGAGGAGCAGACTTCAGTGCCCGGAGAAGAATGCACTGCTATCTGAATGAGACTGCATAAGCTCTGCACATTGGACCTCCTTGCAGGACCCCATGAGTCCCGGAAATAAGCGTTCCAAAACCTTGCCAACACCTTGATGAGATGCTAGTGAAATAAGGCACTGTAGAAAGAAATCTAAGGCCTGAGATGGAAGAAAAGTCTGAGAACTCTGAAGCAGAACCTTGAATGAATGTGCGACCCAGATGACAGAGCCTATGTGAGTTTATTCCAATTTATGTTCTATGTTTCTTTTATGTAATGTAGGAGAAATAATTAGATGGACTGAATAAGATATAAGGTACTAGGAATAAGCAGTGTCTATAAGAAAGCCTTTTGATTTGTTAGTAATTGGAATATAATTGTGAGATAACTTGGCATAACAAGTTAAATTCTTTATGAATAGATTAGAATTGTTTTCTTTATAAGCAAAGAAGTAAATGGATATTTATGCTGTGTAGTTTGTTTAGAATTACAGAGAGAAGTTTTTTTTTTAAAGCTGAAATTTAACAGATAAGTAGAGAGAGTAACCTCCCTATCATTTAATTGATGTACTTTTGTATTAGTGTAAATAAATGTGTTTTAGTTATATGTCAACAGATTGCCACCTGATCTTTTGATTTACAATGTGCTGTTCCTAAACCTAAATAAACTCGGACCTGAGAGTGACAAATAAGATATTAGAAGTGTAGTTTAAGTGCATGTGGACCACAACTGTTTATGCTATTTCATTTGAAGGAATGTATGCTACAGAGAGAGAGATCTGCTGGCCATATTACAAAGTCTTATGCCTAGAAAGGAATACTGGTGGCGCAGTCTGAACAAACAAATTTTCCAGCTCCTTGGCATACGACAAGTAGTCTCCACGTCACAGTGCGAAAGGTGGAATAGATTTTTGTACGAAGGAGTAAGTCACTAAGGAGACACAAGATAGATAAGAAACTAACAAGGATAGAGAATAATTAAGATATTACAAAGGCCTAACAGACATTACAATAAGCAAAAAGACCCACATATTACAGTATCACCTCTCTTTCTCCTATCCACCAAACTCTGCAATCCACATCTCTTCAACCTCTCTCTCTCTCCATAGCCAGCATTCCAAATTCCTGATATTGTCTTAGTCACTTGTCTCTGGACCCTCTCCAATGTCTCCACATCACATTGAAAACCAGGTGACCAGATCTGAGCACAATAGTCCAAGTGTGGTCTGACCAGTGCCTTATACAGTGGCACGACCACTTCCTTAATCTTGCATGTTAGAGTACTTATCATAGTAGCACTATGATGTGCAACCTTTGCAACCTGCAACTTAGCAATATGCCCTCTAAACTTCAGTCTGTTGTCAACCATCACTCCCAAATCTCTAATCTCATCCACTTCCTGCAGTACGGCACCATCAATATAGTACATAGCCTTATATTTCTGCACTTCAAAATGCAACACTTTGTACTTATTGATATTAAAACTACAACCCACTCTTTTGTCCAAGTAAAAAGTATTTAAATCTTCCTGAAGGAATTCAGCATCAGCAGTGTTACTTATAATTCTTCCCAACTTTGCATCATCAGCAAATAACTGAAGATCCCCAGTCAGTGTCCACATGATATATTGTTTACAAACAAGTTAAACAGCAAGGGTGCCTAAGAAACAGAACCCTGGGACACACCACTGGTCACCCTTCTTTTTTGAGACACTGCTCCATCATACACAACCTGCTAGTATTGTTCAGAGAGCGTAGCACACTAAAAATATATTCTTTTAATTTTTTTGACAATCTGGCAAAAAATAGTCATAATTTTGATTGATTTACACACACAAGATATTAATAATAGCAATTACTTATCCTTTTTGCTCCAAACAAATTAAACTATATTTTTGACATTTTGAGTAAGAAAAACGATACTCAAAATTATTTTTTTTAATTTTTATTGATTTTTTTCAAATTGATATATAATATCCATGTTAAAGGAATACTATTGAATAAAAAAAAAACAATAAAAGAACTCTTACCAGTTACCTTAAAAATAAGAGAATTAAATGAAGTTATTGTGAACACATCAAAAGATTAAAGCTAATTAACACACAATTTTAAACTGATTCACCAATCGTAAGTTTCGTAAAATATAAATAAGGGAGCTTCAGGTGTGAATGGAAGACCAGACACTAATAAATAAATGTGCAAATTACAACATTATTTCTTTCAATTAATTTGTTTTCACAAATCGCGCGGCACACCTGAAGACCTCTTGCGACACATCGGTGTGCTGTGGCACACCGGAAAATCACTGATCTAACCAAATATACTGTCTATTCCCATCCTATGCAGCTGGTACACCAACTTATCATGTGGTAATCTATCAAACGCTTTTGCAAAGTCTAAGAATATCACTGTATATGATTCTCCCTTATCTAACACACTTGTCACCTTATCATACAATGCAAGTAAATTACTGAAACAGGACCTACCCTTTACAGATCCATGCTGACCTTTATAAAGAATGCCATGCCCATCAACCCAATTCTGTATTCTATTCCTTATCAATCTCTCCAACACCTTGACCACAAATGCAGTTATACAGACTGGCCTATAGTTGGAGACTTTTGTCTTAGTACCATGTTTGTGGAGTGGTACTATTTTGCCCTCTTTCCACTCCTTAGGAACCCTACCCACTGCAAGACTTTCATTAAATAACCGGTCAAGGGCATAACCAACTGTAATGCACATTTGTTAAGCATACGTGGTGATATGTCATCCATTCCTACAGCCTTATTCACATCTAATCCAACCAACATCTGATACACTTCTGTTTCTTCCACTTCCAATTCTCCTAATACTTGCCTCTCTTTATATGTTGTACTGAATAATTTATACCAGTATGATATACGCTGATAAAGTGCTCATTCAGTAATTCCACTATATCCTTGGATTATTGAAGCAAGACTTCTATAAAATATCTTGTTCCTCTCAAACCAGTCCTGAACCCAGTTCACAAGTACTGAGATAATAATTGGCACATATAATTTGCAACTTCTGTCTTGAAGCTTCCTTTATGCAGTGGAATTATTTTCTCTTTCCACTCCATTGGCACCTTAACTCAGCTATTTCATTTGCTTATGTTACCTCCATGCTGTCACCACTTCTTAAAGTTCCATAGCCATTCATGCTTTTACTTGCCACATAGCAAAAAAACGCTTTGAGACTTCTTTTGTCCTCAAGAGTTAGCTTCATCTCATCAGCTTCGGCCTTCTTTGCCATTAAGGTCACCCTTCTTGCCTGTGCCTTGGGCTTGCTGATTACCCTTTTCTCTATATTCTCTCCACAATGTTTTCTGTAGTTTCTGCTTGATGATTGTTCATCCATTTAACTCCTACCTGGTGTATCCTCATGACTGAGGATACAGTCTGATACTGCTTTTTTCAAATACCCCTAACCATCTCCTATGTTCTGCAGACATCTTCTCCCTCCCAATGCAAATTCTTATTCCATGGCTCTTCTCTAAGTTCACCCTCAGTTTTTCATAATCCATACTTTGTAATTCCATACATATCCTCTCGTAACAGAAAATTCTGCATGTCTAGCACTCTCAAACCTAGAGTCCCCTCCATTCCATTACTTTCTATCTCACATAATCATCTCTTAGCAGATGCATAAATTCTACTCCCTTCTCTCCCTGTGAACTGTAGTTGAAGTCATCATCAAAATGTCATCAAATTCCTGATATTTATCCTCAAGGAGTGTACAGGATATGATTGACCTATCCCCAGAGGTGATCAACTGGATTAAAAACCTAAATGTTAAAATATGATTAATATTCTGTCTGAAGTTTGTCATAAATTTCATATTTGTATTTGCCTGAATGTAGATGTTTTACTTTTTTTTTATTTATATTATCATATATATGTATCTTATCTATATTCATGTGTATTTTATCTTATTGTCTTTTAATCATGTGTACAAGCCATACGATAAATAAAATAAATATAAGATTTATGCCAGGAGTGTGACTAGTATGGTGAGGAAGGCAAAACTGGAATATGAGAGAGATTGGCACTAAGATCCAAAGAAAATCCTGGAGAATTTTTTAGCTATGTGGCCAGTAGGAGGAGAAATGATTGCGGAAGAATGATATTGTGGAATAAAACTAGAAATAGAGTGACTTATTCAGAGGGCATAGTGGAGTTGTTCAATGAGCACTTTATTGGAATATTTCATTATGGAGAAGATTTTAATACTAGAGAGGTAGGGCAGGTTCGAGGTTTAGAGGTGCAAGAGGATAGTGTGTTTCAAATACTGAGTAATCTGGATGTCAGTAAAGCTGTGGGGTCTGGATGGTGTTTCATCACGGATTTTGAGAGAAGGTGCTAAAGAACTGACAGCTCCTTTGACCTAGCTTTTCAATGAAAGTCTGGCTATGGGAAAGGTACCCAAGGAATGAAAGGAAGGTAAGGTAGTGTCATTGCATAAAGGTGGTAGCAGACTGGAAGTTTCTATTTATAGGCCAGTTTGTGTGTCATGTAGTTGTTAAGGTCTTGGAGAAATTAGTGAGGAATTATATACAGCATTGGGCAGATGAGGGTAATGATATCTGCGAGAATCAACATGGATTTGTTAAGGGGCGCCCTTGCTTAAGTAATATGATTGCCTTTTATAATAAAGTGATGAGGGATGAGGGAAAAAGCATAAACTTCCATTTTTTTTTGGATTTTGCAAAGGCATTTGACAGGGTGACACATGATAAGCTGATATTTAAGTTACAGCACATGAGTTTAGATGTCAGGTTAGTCAACTGGATTCAGGATTGGCTGTCTGATAGGTATCAGAGAGTTGTGCATGGTGGGGAAATATCAAGGAAGCAGAAGGTTAATCTTTATATCAGTGACATTGTCAATGGATTCAGTTGTTTGCAGATGATGTGAAGCTGGGAAGGGTTATTAGTAATAGTACAAATGTGGTGGCTCTGCAAGAGGATTTAAATAAACTAGTCAGATGAGCAAATGAAATGGGCTGTCGGTTTAATGCATCAAAATGTAAAGTCTTGAAGTTTGGGATCCATCGATGAGAGGCTGCATACTCGATTGAAGGAGCTGTATTGGAGGAAGTAGGGGAGACCATCACTCCCAGAAGAGATCTGGGAGTGATGATCGATAGAAAACTGAAATTGAGGGGGCATATTGCAAAGGTGGTGAAGGTAATCCAGAGGATTGCTGCAATATGAAGGAATCTGATCTGCAGAGATAGAAGGGTTATTGTTCCATTGTATAAGAATCTGATCAGACCACACTTAGACTATTGTTCTCAGATTTGGTCCCCAAGATTTGAAGGGAATAAATTCCCTGTGGAAAGGGTGCAGAGGCAAATAACAAAAATGATTTCATGACTGTACCATGTTAATTATGAGGATCAACTCAGGGAATGTAGACTACACAGTTTGGTGGATAAAAGAAGGAGAGGTGATATGATCGAGACTTTTAAACTGTTGAGAAGCAGTTACAGGGTGGACACCGGGGAGTTCTTTCACTTGGTGGAGCAGCGGGAAGGAGCAATGACAAGTGGCCATCACTGGAAGTTATGAAAAGAAGCTGTAAGGAGGAGGGTGAGGAGTGGTTTCTTTGCATGGAGGGTGGTGGAACCATGGAATGTCTGATAGAGTGGTGAGAGCAAGAACAGTCAATGATTCAAGGCATGGTATGATAGACCCTGTTTTTCTTAAGGACCTCCCACGATGAGTCTCTTGACTCCATGGAGGCCTGAATAATAATAATGATAAAACTGTTTATAAGCTTTAAGTTTTTGAGAAACACTGATTTAATAAGTGGGTTCTAAACTGTTTAGTTTTAGTATGTGTCACTATAAATTTTTATTATTAAAATATAATAAGCACATAAACTAAACAGTGTATATTTGTAAAATATCGTTGCTGTAATACGGTGCCTACCGCAATATGGTTGAATGAGCACCCTTATTAACTTGCGCCATGAGGCAGTCTGCCTCTATGCTACACTCTGTCGATGGTACAGATGATAGACTTTGTGTTTCCTAGGAACGACCTTCTACGATGAGTCTTTTGACCCCATGGAAGGCTGAATAATAATAATTTTCACTAAAAATTATGGCTAAGTAGGTGAAATGTTTTACTTGTTCTCTAGGTTCTCCATTCACAATGCAGTTGATATTTTAAATGCTTCTGCCTATTTTCATTGTCTTTTGACTTGTTCTTGCTGACCTACATACCAAATCTATTACAACAGTTATTCAATTTAGTCAGGGAATCTTGCAGACTGGATTTATTTAGAAGTTATAAATAAAGAAATAAATTTATTTAGTTAGTTAGTTTATTTACTGCATAAAGTAAAGATCTGAGATTAACATCTCCAATTTTGATATCAGGTTTAATACCAATTTCCTTCAAAATGTGATCCATATAGATAATAAATAACAGAGGGGATATTGTACATCCTTGTCTGATACCAGATTTAATATCAAACCATCTTCCTGTACTTCCTTCAATTCTAACTGCTGACTTACACTCAAATAAAGACTAAATATTGCTTGATATAAGTCTCCATTGACACCATACAACTGGAGCATTTTGAATTGCTTTTCTCTTGGCACATGCCTTTTCCAGATCTACAAAACTTAAATATTATCTTTGTTATATTCCCATGATTTCTCAACTATTTGTCTTAAAGTGAAAATCCAGCTTGTTCTTCACCAAGCTTCCCTTCCCAACCCTTTCTCAAGTATATTTGCATAAATCTTACCAGAAATACTCAGTAGGGAAATAGCTCTGTAATTCTCACATTCAATTTTATTTCCCCTTTTATATATGGGTACTATGGGAGCTCTACTCCTTTCAATTGGTTTTATTACTTCAAGTATGGATATGTATTCCTAATTGCATGCCTGTTGAGTGTTTTTCACTACTGTGCTGTCACTGATTGTTTTGTTTAGCAATTTTTCAAAGTAATTACTCCATACATCAAGGATATCCTTTCCTCCAGTTTTCATGTCACCTTTATCATCTCTAATTCCTTTTACAGTTCTCTTTCCTTCATTTCTGAACTTTTTCAACAGCGTGTAGAATATTTTGCCACCTTCTTGATATTTATTTTCTATGTTCTTACCAAAGTCTTCCCATGACTTTTGTTTAGCTAGCTTTACACAGTGTTTAGCATTCTTACATTTCATTAAATATGATACATTATATTGGATTTATTAGACCATGATTTGATAAACATATATACATAATCATCGACAAGTTTCGCCAGCGAGGGTGTCTCTGGCTTTTTCAAGACGAGAAAGGTTATACTAACACTAAATGCTAAAACAAAAGAATGCAGTAACGTCCTAAAAATCAGTTAAACAAATTGAAGAGCATGCGTGGCATCAAAAGCATAAAGCGTGGAGACTTAGTCATTGTTATTAAACCGCGTTTTGTAATTTTTTGCGTAATTGAGTATTGAGTTCTGCTAAACATAATGAATTTATTAAGTTTTTCCAAATGTCTTTTAATATTATGCCTTGATTTCTATTGAGGTTGTCTCCTGTCCGTCGTACCACTGTAGCTTCTTTAAAGATTCTACATCTGAAATCTTCGTCAATGTATGCCATGGAGCTGTTCTTAATCTATGGAATGGGTTGAAATTGAGAAATGATGTGCTAATCCTGAGATGTTCTGTTCTGTTATCATTTACATCTTCGACATGTTCTTTGTTTCGGATTTCTAGGCTTCGTGAAGTGTGGCCTATGTAAGTCAGTCCACATGAATATGGTATGCTGTAAACTCCTGCATATTTGTAGAAAGCAATGCTGTCCTTAGGAGATCTTAACATATGGCGTGTAGTTAAAATAGGTTTAAATGCAACTCTGATGTTAAAAGGCTTCATGATTCTTGCTATTTTGATGGAGACTGAGCCTACATAAAGTATGACGATGGACGATACATACTGTGTCACTAGAGGTTGTTGCTGGGGATTGTTTCTGTAGACGATCTTTTGAATTATATTTTGTGGATAACCATTTTTGGATAGAGTTTTTGATATGAGTGAGAGCTCATCAAGTACATCTTTTTCTTCTATGATGATATTTTTGCTCTGTTTTTTAGCATATGTATGATGCAAAGTTTCTGTGCATAATGATGATTAGATGTAAAATGAAGATAACGTCCGGTGTCTGTAGGTTTGTGATAGATTGTGAGCTTGATTGTCCATTATCTTGTTTTTTAACTAGTACATCCAAAAAAGGTAATTGATGGTTGTTTTCTAATTCTAATGTGAATTTAATTTTACGATGGAAAGAACACACACCGTCAACATATCTCCACCAGACTGATGGTTTCGGAGTTATTTTTGCTAGGATGTCAGCCAGCAAAGGTTGGTCGATTGGTAGAGGCTCTGCTACTAATTGTTCACAAAAAGTTAAGCAGGTTTGAGCACGGTTAGTAGTTAGAAGGGTACCAATTGTTCGATGGTGTTGGCACATTCTCCCTCTGAGTCTTTGGACTGCTTAGAGGTGTTACATAATATTAATAATAATAATTATAATTTTCTAGTTTTTCCATGAACAGTTCTGCACACGGTGGTAACGGGGGACTGCTCATGGCTAAGCCTTCCAGTTATTGATATACTGTGTTGTTTACTTTAAAATAGTTAGACTTGAGGCAATGCCGGAAAAGCTGTGCAATGTCGTTTGGAAAGAGATCTTCCATGATCTTAATTACTTCTTACATTTGCCATTCTTACATTTGTCTCTGTATTCTCTAAGAGCACAAGCTGACTTATTTGCCAGGAACTTTTGATATGCTTTCTTCTTTTCCTTCACTGCCTCTTTAATTTCCTGTGTCCACCATAGAGTTCTGATTTTTCTATCCTTGCAGACAACCTCACCACATGCCTCTCTGGCTGAATCAGTCAATGTTTTCTTCAGGATTTGCCACTGAATCTCCAAGGTTTGGTTCCTGTTTTCAAACTCTTTCATTTTTTCTTGAATAATAGTTGTATATTTTAGTCTACAGTTCACGTCTGAGAGCTGCTCAACTTTTATTCACTTTAAAACTTTCTTACATGTTCTTCTTTTCAATATGAAATTGAATTTTATTCTGCTCAAGACTAAATGGTGATCACTTCCAATTTCAAATCCTATGTACATTCTTGGTGTCCTGCACCGGTGAGAAAACATCACTATCAACAATAGCACAGTCAAGGAGACTTTTCTTCTTCTTCTTCTTCTTCTTCTTATTATTATTATTATTATTATTATTATAATACACCTCCAGGGAGTCCAAAGACTCATCGAGGGAGAGTGTGCCAACAGCATCAAACGATTGGTCCCCTTCTAACTACTAACCGCGCTCAAACTTACTTAACTGAGCCATTAGTAGCAGAGGCTCTACCAATCGACCAACCTTTGCCGGCATTATTCCTTGCCTCTTCTCTCTATGTAAATTTGTGCACATTTGTATGTTGGATCATTGTGTTAGTAATAACCAGTCCATATCCTGAGCAGAAATCCAACAGGCTTTTGCCATTTTTATTAGCTTTGCTCTCTCTTTTCTCCAAATTTTCCCAAAATATTTTTGTATGTCTGACACTCATTTCCTACTCATTTCCTATTTAGATCCCCAGCAAGGACCAACTTTTCCTTTTTCATTCTGTCAGTTGCTTTCTCTAAAGCCTCAAAAAAATTCCTCCACTTCAACCTTACTTCTGTGGAACCATGTGCACAAATGTCTCATTGTCCAGTTCCCAATTCTGATATTTTCCCACATCACTCTACTTGATATTGCTTGCCATTCAAGAGGATTAGCCTCGTATTTTGTGTTTAATACTATAGCTACTCCTTCTTTTCCTTGATTGTCATTGCCTGAATATAACATTTTGTATTTATTGCTAAAAAAATCTTACCAGATTTTGTCTTTTTTGTTTTGGTCACCCCTATTATGTCGATTTGGTACTTATCCAATTCCTCTGCTAGCTCCATTTCTTTGCCATTCAGGCTTCTTATGTTGATAGTACCGATCTTGAACTCTGATGTTGAGTCAGGGTGTGTTCCAGGATTTGTTCCAGTAGCTGACTTTTCGCTGTTTGCCCTGGTTCCCGACCGAAAACAACGGAGGCCTTGTTTAACCAGGCGATGCCCCAGCCAGCATGAAATTCTGTCATGCTGTACTATCATTTTATATTTTGGGTTAAGCCATTAAGAATACAATTTGGTTGGCTAAATTTGGTCAGCCCTGGTCATTTCTCTGCATTCCTTTAAAGGCCATGTGGAGGTCTCCTCTCAGTTATACAGCTTTGACCCCTTAAGCACTCCATAGTTGAAGTCTCTCATAATAATTATTTGTCCTGTACTCATTGTGCTAATTTGACAGTACCATCTACATTCCCCTTTTTATCTGCTAGCTTATAGCAATAACCGACTATATATTCCATCCTGTTTGTCTTTAGCTCACACCAGATAGCCTCAAATGAACTGCTTTCTGTATCATTATCTTCCTGATGTACTTCTACTATTTTGTGCTTCATTTCTTCTGCTGTCATTAGCAGAATTCCTCTTCCCATTCTGTTCTCTCTGTCCTCTCTGAAACGACTATATCCCTTACATTCTCTCATTATGACTATATTGTCCTTTTTCAAACCAAGTCTCACTAATATCTATATCTTTGGCCAAGTTGAACTAATCAATTTTGAAAATTGATCTCCCTTATTTTAAATCCTTCCGACATTACACTTGTGTTGGCTTTTTTACTTTTTTTGGTTTATATTAAATTGAAGTTATTTCTTTAACACAGTTGTCTCCATAATTTATGGAGACAGCTGCTGATTTTATTTAATGAATGCTGATCACTGTTGTGACTATGAAAGAAAAGGATAGATGCCATTTTGATTTATCATCATAATTTTGGCACATTCCTTTTGTTATATTCAATTTTTATAATTGATAGCATTTTTTGATAAATATTAGAGTTGATGCTTGCTGGTGCAGAAACTTATAGGGACTAAAGGAATAGTTTATTAGAATTAAAAACGCTGTAGTGAGTTTTCTTTTACTTGTTGCTATGGGTTTTTACTGGCTTTTCAGTAGTTTTGTTATAGTTAGTTTATCATAATAAGAGCTGACTGTAATGCATAAAAATTAATATAAGAAAGTCAACTGACCATTCTTTTCCCCACCACACTTCTTATTAGGAATAATATCAGACCCACTGCATCCATTGGTTGAAACCTCTACATATGCTGTGTGTGTGTGTGTGTGTGTGTGTGTGTGTGTGTGTGTGTGTGTGTGTGTGTGTGTGTGTGTGTGTGTGTGTGTGTGTGTGTGCGCCTGCCTGCCTGCATAAGCTTCCTTGTGAAGAAATCTCAGTTTATAACAAAATGCTAGTGTAATTATGTTTTTTCTTCACAATTTATTACTTATAAAAGAATTTAGAAATTACATGCATTTCTAAATGCATATAACTCTTTTTTTATTTATTATTACAGATGAACTTTGGTCATGTTTTGATACCGAATGACTTAATAATACCACATGAAGAAAATCTTGGACTTCTTCCATCTTTTGCTCATGGTGTAAGATCTGGACCTGTAATTATCAAAAATTCAAAGACAATTTTTATTTCTAGACTTTCTTATGATGGTGCTGCCCCAGGTAAATTTTTGAATGTTACCAAATTTATGAACTAATTAATTTAACTTTTAACACAAGTTAGAAATGTATGTGGTGTAACAGAACTGAAAAATCATTTATACATTACATGATACTGGGAATGGCATAAGGAATAACAGCCAGTTTGCCAATTATGGTATACTGGGTGTCATGTTGGAGGCTTAATGGATTTTTTACAACACTCAGAAAGGATTAAAACAGAATTTAATACTTCCTATATTTAATATAATATACTGGGTGTCATGTTGGAGGCTTAATGGATTTTTTACAACACTCAGAAAGGATTAAAACAGAATTTAATACTTCCTATATTTAATATAATATAAGAATATAATATTATATTCTTATATAATTTCTATAGAAATTTAATATAATATATTTAATATAGGAAGTATTAAATTCTGTTTTAATCCTTTCTGAGTTGTAAAAAATCCATTACCTCCAACATGATGTTCTCACAGCACTTAAGCCTATACATATGGTAAACTGGGTGAGCAAATAGTTGATAACAGTGGTGTAGAGATTTTGCAGGATGACTGATAGTTTGGGAAAATAATAATGCTTGCCAGTTCAGAACAGTAAGGTTTCTGCACTTTGGAATGAAAAGTCTACATGCTGTGTATTACAAAGCTGGAACCAGACTCCAAGAAATTGAATAGTGGTTGACTAGGAATTTGTCCACAAAAATATTTTGTGCAGAAATAGGCAAAAATACAAAGGATGTTGAACATATTGACATAGCTTTGCTGTCTCAGTAATACTGGTTTCCAGATTTGATCACTGGGTTTCTAGGGGATGAGGAAATATTAGAAAAGATTCAGAGGTGGGTGACAAAATGGTAGGTCTGTGGAATACTCCTTATAAGGATAGATCAAAGGCTTGTAAGTTACAAACTTTGGTTGACAGGCAGAAAGAGGGAATATTATGGAAACATAATGTTGGAAGTTTTTTCCCCCACTTGGTTAGACTATAATAAATTTAGTTTAATCCTTTATCCAAGTGTAAGCAAACAAAGTTTGGCCTTGAAGATACTTCAGGTGCAAGCTTTGTTTGCTTACTCTTGGATAAAGGATTAAACTAAATTTATTATATAGAAACATAAGTTACTAGGTTTTAAACAGGCAAACAAAATTTTTCATTTTGTTTGCATGTATGCCCATATTTGGATGTTATAGGAGACTGTTGGATTCTAATTATGTAGAAAATAGAATAAATGTTATTTGATTCAGAATCCAACATGATTTTCCATCACAAAAGCTGCGTTTGTAAATATTATTTAATGTAAATAACGTAAATTATAATTTGATATCATATAACTACCTTAATTATGTCAAATATTTAATTATTTAATCAAAGAAATGTGTTAATGGTAATAAGATTCTGTATTAAATATTATTAAGCTATTCTATTTATTGTTATGTCAATATTATAAAAACTTGTATTTGCAATATTAACTACGCATTTATTGAAAAGCAAATATTCTAATTATTCCTATTTGTGTATAAAGCTTAACGGTATATAATGACTCAATGTAGTAGTATAGCCTTATTTAACATTGGCGAGAATGTTTATGTTTGTCTGTTGTCATGGAGACGCGTGAAATAAACGAGCGCACAGAGCGTGGGCTAAAGAGAGAATAAAAAAAAAAATATAAAAAAGTAGGAGTTGGGTGGGAGTTAAGTGGATAATTTTTATAAGTGAGCAAGAACGTAAAGAATATTATAGTTAGCTGAATGTGAAATCAGCAATAATAATAGAAGGAAAGTTAAAGCTACAATCGGATAAAATAAAAAGCTGGACGTTCAAGGAAGAATTCTGAATAAACCCAGCTGATCTAGTATTGCAGCTTATTTCCGATTTGCCCTAAGGAGAACCTCACAGTGTTTTAATTAATTTATGAGTGGTAATAAGGATAGTTGAAGTGCCCTGTAATTGATGTCAAGAATTCTGAAGGGTAATTGATAGTGCTTTAAGTATAACTGCGGATAAGTTTTGTAGATGTGTTTTTATTCTTTAAGTGTGATAAGTAAATTCCAGAAGTTTGCTCACAACATAATAGATGTTCTAGGAACCATTTCCGGTAAGGTCTATCATAGTGTATTATTAACTTTAACTGTGGAAACCCTTCGTGATTGAGAGTTGGAGATAAGAGTTGCTTGAAAGATATTTTCAGCCATTAGATCCTGTAATATTTTGAACTTATAGCATGACTGAAAAATGTGTGAAAACTAATTAGATTGGATGTTCAGTTATATTCATTTAAGTGTAAAGACTTTATAACCCAGAAGTTAAGACGGTGTATGTGAAGACTTGGAAGATTGTGCTAATGTAATTGACTTGACTAAATGTTTGACTTATTTCTATTGTTTAAATTTAGAAGTAAAATTTATGTAAGTGTTATATGACCTATATTAAATGTTTTATTTGTTAACATAACTGTTGTATTTGCCTGAAATTCTTTTTACTGCACCGTTCACAAAAATTCGAATCTAGCGGGAATCCCAAAGAGAGAGAAAATAAATACTTTGGCCTGAATGAATGAGAAGACTACTAACTAACTTTGAATTGATCCTACTATTTCATATAGACTTATCTAAGGATAGAGTGGCGCAGTATAATAGAAATTTCTCTAACCTTAGATTAGTTATCAATTTACAATTAGTTTTCTTTTGTTTTATGAAAGTGACTTTTAACAAGATGGCGGATTCGAACATCAAGAGAACAACGTCACGACAAGGCAAACAAAATTTTTCATTTTGTTTGCATGTATGCCCATATTTGGATGCTATAGGAGACATTATCCTATAAGATAATGTTAGTCCTCATGAGCAAAGTTCATGGACCAAAATCTTTAAGAAGAGGCTATAGTATGTATAGACTGGCCAGCTAGGTCTCTTGAGCTTAATCCCACTGAGCATGTCTAGGATGCTCTAAATAGACATGTTGCTACTCCCAACTCCCCCCCCCCCCAAAACTCTGAGTGACTTAAGAGAGCTTTGTAGGAGCAATGTTATTATTACCAACTGAGTTGGACACCATTATAAACAGTATGAAACATCATAGTGAACACTGTATTGCTTGTGAGGGGCAACCACATTGTGTATTGAGGCACTTTCATAATCTTATTTTGACATCTTGTTTTTGACTGATGTCTTCATGTACCCATTTGTTACTGAATTAAAGTATTTTTTACAATATTTTGGGGGTGTTTCTTTATGATCTCATATCATACTGCTTTTCATCAGATTGCATAAAAATTCATCATACAGTTTTTGAGTTATAGTGATTTTTCCTCTTAATTTATAGAAACCAGTGTAGTTGGTATAGGTCAGGGGTTAGGAACCCTTTAGGCATAGGAAGGCCACATTATCACTTCACAGATTCCTAAGGTTAATCACACTTCATGTATAATAAATTTTGCTAAAATTATAAAGAGGTTGCATGCATGCATGCAGTATGAATATGGATATTACAATATGAAAAATCTCTTAAAACTCAAGTGTTTTTGTTTATTTATAAATTAATAATTCAAGAATGGAGTTCAACAAAATAAACAACTCAACAGTTAATAAAAGACTATTTTATTATATTCTCTGAATACAAGCTTTGTGTTAATTTATTTTACTAAGTGGTACATAACTTAACGACTTATTTGAGATTGCTTATTGCCAAATAAGAAGAGGCTATTTGGTTTCAGTTTCATTTGGTCTACCAAGCAAGTAATATTGCAGTTCCCATTTTTCATTAAATACTCTATTCATCTCATAATTGTTCTTTTCTTCATATTTGGAATATCAATTAAAATTTATTAAATTAATAAATGAATTAAATAGAAACTTCTTCTCATTCAGCTTGTTATAAACTGACAATACATATGATGGCACTGCAGTATAGTAACACTTGTAAAATTAAACCATTTTTTTCCAAATCAAGCTGACGTTGCACCAAGTGCTCATAGTGGCCTCTAGTGACTAATTAATATAATATGGTAGTGCACTAACCATTACAGGCTACTACAAGCACTCAGTGCAATGTGATGAATGGATAAGAGCGAATTACCAACCTTAGAACAATGTATAGATTGATAATAGTGGGCAATTTTTTTTTTTTTAGCACCGTGCTTTAAAAATAAAGAAATTTTAAATATTATTATTATTATTATTATTATTATAATATGGTACCTTCATGGAGTCTGAAGACTTAGAGATCCACACTTATGTTTATACACATAAGCCCTATCATACCTTTCTTTAAACTCATTCACTGCAGGGAACTCACAGCTAATTCTGGAAATTCTGGAAATCACTCTTCAAGCAAAAAAATCTGGTCTGCATGCACCCCTACTAACCACTAACCACACTCTTACACAGCTTCCATGGATGGCCCCTAGTTCTGACTATTTGTCATATATTGATGGATATAAAATAAAACTTTTTTTTTTAAATTTGCATTACAAAGTAAATTTGCAATCCAAATTTCCTTTGCATCAATTTTATAAAACCTCTTTAATATCTTATAAGTTTCTATCATGTCCCCTCTTTTTCACCTATCACCTATATACCAGGCAAGGTGGGTAACTTGGGTAGTGAGGGGTAGCTAAAGTGAGGTATGAACAGCAGTTAGCTAATAAAGCCAAAAAGAATTCTAAGGAGTTCTTTCAATATGTAGCCAGCAAAAGAAAGAATGATTATGGAAGAATGACATTGATTGGAGAAAATGGTATAAAGACAGCTGTTGCAGAATGTGTGGTGGAGATACTTAATAAGCAGTTCATAAAGGTCTTTCAATCTTGTGAATGTGACTGCATGGAGAGATTGAGAGTAGTTGATGATCGGAAGGAAAGACTGACTGTAAGTGAGCAAGAGGTATATGGGAAGTTGAGCAAACTAGATGTTAATAATGCTATGGGACTTGATAATATATCACCACATATGTCAACTGCCTGACACATTATGTGCCAGTGTTGGATTCTGAATATATAGAGATTAGAGTAATTATTATTTATTTCAGAATCCAACATGATCTTCCATCACAAAGGCTAGACTTGTAAATATTAATTAATGTAAACAACTTATTTTACAATTTAATATTCATATAACTACTTTAATTTTGTCTAATATCTAATTATTTAATCAAAGATATATGTATTAATAATGAAAAGACTATTTAATATTATTAAGCTATTTTGTTCATTACTATATTAATATTATAAAAATTTGTATTTGATATTTTAACTGCGCATTAATTGAAATGTAAATATTCTTTATTTATTCCTATTTGTAGAAGTTTAGCGTTATGTAAAGCCTCAATTTTATTATATTTTGTTTGGTTGTCATGAAGACGTATGTAAGTGAGCGAGCACGTTTTGGAACACCACGTGAGGAGAAGGTTTATTGAAAAGAGTTTTAGAAAGAAATCACAAGAATAATTTAGGCGGGAAGAACAGATATATAAGCGATGAATGCTGAAATTATTAATTAATTAAGGGGAGATTAGAGGAATTAAGAGAGAAAAAGGAGAGGATTGGCATTAGGTTGGAATCGGAACTTTCGGCATTCGGGAATCACAGTGCGATAATAGCGAGTCGGCAAGTCACTCAAGCAGCTAATAACGTCTACTAGTCGAGAGGCGGTTAGCTAATAAATTGTAGAATAACAATTATAGCTACGGAAGACAGATGAGTGACTACTAAATAGACTAGCGATATTTGAGTTGAGATTTAATTTCAGGGCCGACCTGTCAAGGACACACAGAACTTGAAATAAAGCACGGAGTTACTAGAATAGTAGAGGCTGTAAAATTGAAGTTTACTGTTAGCTGTGCTTAGAATTATAGTGCCTAAAGAATTAATCGAATGCCGGAGGAATGAACAACTGTGCATATAAAACCTAAAGTTAAGGAATTATTGTGTATTGCCTTATTTCATGAGTGATCAGTAGTACTTTATGCAATAACGTTTGTTTATGTGTATTGTGACGGATGATTAATTCAGTTATTGCTTAGAAGAATTTATTTAATAAGTGCCGTTTACTGTTTAAAGTGTTTACAGTTATAAAAAATATTTACGTATAAGTAGGTGAAGAAAAAAGATTATTGGTAAGATTATTCCAACCGTTAATATTCCTATACAGAGAAGTGTGAGAGTTTCATCCTAGAATTTCCTTATACTAACAATAACTATTGAGGAAGTTAGCTAAAGTGTAAATTTAAAAGTGTTTGTTTGTGAAGAGGTATTACTGCAATTTTTGTTGTATTTGGAACTTAAGGAACTGTGAGAAGACTGTATTATAGAGATAACAGATTTACCGTTGTATGATTGAATTTATCTGAGAAGTTAAAATATTTGTGATATCTTAATTACTGATTTGAATTTAAGTATAAAATTTATGATTCTAAAATTAAATTTTTGTTTTTTTTAATCAAAAGTTGTATTTTGCCTGAATCTCTTTTACTGCACCATTCATAAAATATTCGAACCAAAGCGGGTAAAATAAGTAAGTTAAATATACTCGGCCAGTATATATAATAACATCATATAAGGGAAGGGTAGTTAAAAGTTGGTTTATCTTCAGTTCTTGAACTAATTCAGATATAAAGTGGTGCAGTCTCAAAATATATATTTTCTTTATATT
The DNA here is from genome assembly GCF_054136105.1 of Typopeltis vanoorti. Classification (NCBI taxonomy): domain Eukaryota; kingdom Metazoa; phylum Arthropoda; class Arachnida; order Uropygi; family Thelyphonidae; genus Typopeltis; species Typopeltis vanoorti. The sequence goes on from NC_143552.1 coordinate 47,273,257, forward strand.
TGAATTAGAAATCAACTTGCAACCTATCAACTAGTTAAGAACATCGTAATAACTATATGTCGGATCCAAAGTATGTGTTAAGAAGAAGTAGGATCCAACACCAGGGAGTTGACATTTGCCTTGACATATTTTTTAATATGGGTCTTGCACTTGGTCAAGTTCCTAAGGAGTGGAAGGAGGGCAAGATTGTGCCACTTCATAAAGGAGGTGATCGAACTCGAGCATCAAGCTATAGGCCTATCAGTGTGTCAGGTGTTGTGGTTAAGTTGTTGGAGAAGCTTGTGAGAACTAGGATCCAGAACTGGGTTGACAACAGTGGTATTATCTTTGATGGACAGCATGGATTTGCTAAAGGGAGGTCATGTTTTAGTAATCTACTTACTTATTACAATAAAGTGACTGCTTCCTTGGACAGAGGAGAAGAATACATAGTAATATACTTGGATTTCACAAAAGCTTTTGATAGATTACCTCATAAGTTGACATTCAAACTAGAGCAGATGGGGTTGGATATTAGATTAGTGCATTGGATTGGAGACTGGCTATCTGATAGGTATCAACAAGTTGTGTATAATACCTATCCTGGAGCGATATCCAGGAAAAGGAAAGTCACTAGTGGAATGCCTCAGGGGTCTGTTTTAGGGCTATTACTGTTTAACTTGTATATTAATGATATTGGTGAAGATTTTGATGGAGATATTCAGTTGTTTGCAGATGATGCAAAGTTGGGATGAACCATGAAGAGTAGAGAAGATGTTGTGGCCTTACAAGAAGACTTGAATAAATTGAGTGATTGGGCATGGAAATGGGGATGTGAGTCAATGTTGCAAAATGTAAGGTTTTAAAATTTGGAAAACAAAGATGGGATGCAGAATTTATACTTGGTGAGGATATATTGTCGGAGGTGGAGAAATAAGAGATCTGGGGGGTGATAGTGGATAAGGATCTGAAATTTAAGGGACACATAGCCAAAATTGTGAAGACAACGCAAAGGCTTCTGGGAATGATGTGGAGGACACTGACGTGTAGAAGTAGGGAGATTCTTGTTCTGTTGTATAAGGTGTTGATTAGGCCACATATGAACTATTATGCCCAGATTTGGTCACCTGGTTTTCAGAAGGATGAAGAGATGTTGGAAAAGGTCCAAAGGTGACTCACTAAAGTAGTTTCTAACCTCTGGAATGTCGAGTATGAGGAAAGATTGAAAAGATGCAACTTGCAGAGTCTGGTGAATAAGAGGAAGAGGGGGGAGATATGATAGAGACCTATAAGTTAGTAAGGGGTTCTTATTGGATCAATGCTGGAGAAGTTCTACAGAAAATAGTGGGAGATCGGGGGAGAACCGGAGGTCATCCCTGGAAACTGTATAAAGAGGGTGTGAGTAGGGGAGTGAGAAGCAGGTTTTTTTCGTACAGAGTTGTAAATGATTGGAATACCTTGCCTGAGATTGTATTGTCTTCAAGGAGTTTGAGTGTGTTTAAGTATGATGAGCTGTGTGTGTGTGTGTGATAAAAGGACCTCTCAGATGAGTCTTTGATTTCATGAGGTCTCTTGGGGTAATGATGATAATAATAACTAAATTTGCTACCCCTCCCTCCCCTCAAAAGGCTGCAAATTCTCCATCCCTGCCATAGGTATTAGGATTTTTTTTTTTTTGCTTGGAGAATTATGAGCAAGTGAAATGGTTGTGGTTAGTGTCCTAATCAGTGAATGAGTTTAAGAAGTAGTATAATATGCACTGTGTGAATGATTAGCTTGTAGGCATCCTATGACGAGTCTTTAGATGCCATGGTGATGTCTGTGTAATAATAATTAAAATGCAGGCAGTATCAGTAACAATCATTCTGTTTCCAAATTCATATTGCTCATATTTTATAATGATTAAGTAATTTTATTAATATTGATAGCTGTGGTATGCTTGGCAGGTTGCTAGGAATTCTTGCAGTACTATACAGCCCCCTCTACTCTAGGCTGTATGTTCAATTAATTTAATGAACATAGTTTCATACAGCATTGTACTATGCTTATTAGTACTTGTTAGTTCGATTTGAGATTTTTAGTTTGGATTATAATTCATTAACATTATCATCAAATTCCCGACATACCTTCAAATGTCCAGGATATTCTGATATCACTACATGAAAAGTTGACCGATTTCATATCAACAGCTTTCCTCCAAATTAATTATTTCATTAATCTTAGTGTCTTTCTCTGATTCCTGATAACAACAATACTAGTTTCGCTAACCTTTCCTCTTCTATTCTGTTGGTGACCAATACCACCTGAGATTAGTCTCATGCATTACCGAATGTTAGCGATGTCAAGTTCCTTCTTGATGAATCCACTACACATGTGAACTGCATAAGAAAAATAAGGAACTGAATATAAAATGCATATTTTGTGATGAGCATCTCATTGCAAAATGAAATGTGATGACATATACATCACATTTCACTTTTCTTTCATTCTGCCACTCTCTGGCCAGTCACATGATACTATTAGGAACCGCTTGGAAACTGAGAACATAGTCATTTACAGAGTTATAAACAAACATGGGCAAAGGAGCACAAAGCTTGTTACAAAGATGTAAAAGTATTGTAGTACAGAGAATTTTAAAAAATAAAAATTGTTAAAATAAAAATTCAATTATGACATTGCCATGCAAAATTGCATAATGGAAATATACAATAAAAAGATTCACATAAGTGAATAGAAAGTGTATGTATAACATTGCCAAGTCTTATGTGCACTTTGCCCTTTGAATGGAAAGACCTGGGTTTGAATTCTGTCTCTGATGCAAAGAACTTTTATCAGGTAAGTTAGTTAGTCTAAGGAAGTTTCCAGGTTTTTTTCTCCTGGAAACTCGGGTTTTTCATCCCTCAAAAACAGACAAACCAGCCAGGAAAACATGCAAGTTACATACAAAATATACTATAGATATAGGACTAATGACCTTATCTTGGAATAATGGTTAAGAGATCCAAGGATGCTGTTAAAAAAAACTGTTATTTGAAAGCATTCACAAAATAGAATAATTTTTAATGTGGTTCAAAATATTAGAATATTCCAAATTTTTCCGATTGGTTTTGAGGAGAGCATAAAAATAGAGCATAGACTGACTTGTGTGTGAGGGATCATTTGCATGTGGATTTCAGTTAATCATTTGCTAAACATGGGTTGAACCCATGTTTAGCAAACCTAGAAACGTGAAATATTGGAAGCTAAGAAGTTTCATATGGTGTCTCTACCAAAGAAGGCCAAACTCAACAGTTTATAGCTAAGGAATTGAAATGTTCTCAAGCAAGTGTGAGTAGAGCATTGAGACAGTATTCTAATAACCGGAGTTTTCAAAATAATTGCTGTAATAGTGGTCGAAAGGTAATAACTACATCAAAAGATGAGAGGAGATTGAAGAATATGATGAAGAAAAACTGCTTCCAAAGTATAAGTTCTTTCCATCTCCTGTGAAAATACCTTAGAAAATACCACATACTTTGTTGATGTGTCTAAATCTATGACGTTGAGATGACTTCACAAATTGGTTTTAAATCACATGTGCCTAAAACACAGCCACTTATGACTTCCAAGCAAAAGGCAACTAGAGTGCGATGGTGTAAGCAAAGACTGTTGTGGGATCAAAAGGACTGGAAAAAGGTACTTTTTAGCGATGAAAATATGTTTTGTGTGTCCCATGGTCATGAATGGATACATGTTTGGCATCTTAAGCAAGAAGCATTTGATAAAAAATGCATGGAACGTTCAGTGAAATTTGCAACCTCTGTCAATGTATTGGTTTGTATGACTGCAAAGGGTCCAGATAGGCAGTGTATTGTGTACAAAAGAGTCAATTCCAAAGTGTACCAAGAAATTTTTGAGCACTTTATTATTATTAAACAAGACCTCATGGATTCAAAGACTCATCTAGGAGGTCCTTTTATCTCACACACATCTCATCATACCGTGTCTTAAACACACTCAAACTCCTTGCAGACACCACACTCTCAGGCAAGGCATTCCAATCACTCACAACTCTGCACGAAAAAAATCTGCCTCTCACTCCCCTACTCGCACCCTCTTTATACAGTTTCCAGGGATGACCTCTGGTTCTCCCCTGATCTCTATAGAACTTCTCCACCATTAATCTTATAACAACCTCTTACCAGCTTGTAGGTCTCTATCATATCTCTCCTCTTCCTTCTCTCCACCAGACTCTGCAAATTACATCTTTTCAATCTTTCCTCATACTCGACATTCCAGAGGTCAGAAACTACCTTAGTCAGTTGCCTTTGGATCCTTTCCAACATCTCTTCATCCTTCTGAAAACTAGGTGACCAAATCTGGGCACAATAGTACATGTGTGGCCTAATCAAAGCCGTATACAATGGAACAAGAATCTCCCTACTTCTACACGTCAGTCTCCTCTGCATCATTCCCAGAAGTCTCTGTGTTGTCTTCACAATTTTGGCGATGTGTCCCCTAAATTTTAGATCCTTATCCACTATCACCCTCAGATATCTTATTTCCTCTACCTCCAACAATATATTCTCACCAAGCATAAATTCTGCATCCTATCTTTTGTTTTCCAAATTTTAAAACCTTACATTTTGCAATATTGAACTCACATCCCCATTTGCTTGCCTAATCACTCAATTTATTCAAGTCTTCTTGCACGGCCACAACATCTTCACTACTCTTTATGGTTCGTCACAACTTTGCATCATCTGCAAACAACTGAATATCTCCATCCAAATCTTCGCCAATATCATTAATATGCAAGTTAAATAGTAATGGCCCTAAAACAGACCCCTGAGGCACTCCACTAGTGACTTTCCTTTTCATGGATATCGCACACCCCCATACACAACTTGTTGATACCTATCAGATAGCCAGTCTCCAATCCAATGCACTAATCTAATATCCAACCCCATCTGCTATAGTTTGACTGTCAATTTATCATGAGGTACTCTATCAAAAGCTTTTGTGAAATCCAAGTATATTACTGTGTATCCTTCTCCTCTGTCCAAGGAAGCAGTCACTTTATTGTAATAAGTAAGTAGATTACTAAAACATGACCTCCCTTTAGCAAATTCATGCTGTCCATCCAAGATTATACCATTGTTGTCAACCCAACTCTGGATCCTAGTTCTCACAAGCTTCTCCAACAACTTAACCACAACACCTGACACACAGATAGGCCTATAGTTTGATGCTCGAGTTCGATCACCTCCTTTATGAAGTGGCACAATCTTGCCCTCCTTCCACTCTTTAGGGACTTGACCAAGTGCAAGACTCGTATTAAAAAAATATGTCAAGGCAGGTGTCAACTCTCTGGCACATTCCTTCAGAATATGCGGTGATATATTATCAAGTCCCACAGCCTTATTTACATCTAGTTTACTCAACTCCCGAAACACCTCTTGCTCACTTACAGTCAGTCTCTCCTCCCCATCATCAACTGCCCTTAATCTCTCCATGAAGTCACATTCACAAGATTGAAAGATCTTTATGAACTGCTCATTAAGTATCTCACCACACATTCTGCAACAGCTGTCTTTATACCATTTCCTCCAATCAATGTCATCCTTCCATAATCATTCTTTCTTTTGCTGGCTACATATCGAAAGAACTCCCTAGGATTCTTTTTGGCTTCATTAGCTAACCGCTGTTCATACCTCTCTTTAGCTACTCTCACCAACCAAGTCACCCTCCTTGCCTGGTCTTTGTAGACCTCATGAAATTGGTTACTTCCACTTTTCTTATGCTGCCTCCGCAATGCCCTTTTTCTCTGTATTGCATGCTTAATCTCTTTATTCATCCATCTCACACCTACCTTATTTAACCTTCTCACCCATGATATACATTTAGACATTGCATCTACTAAGTAGTTTTTGAAAATCCCCCAAGCTGCATTGATCTTTTTTTCAGCTAACTCCTCATTCCATGCTACACCTGCAAGCTGTCTCCTGAGCTCTTCATAATCACCCCCCCCCCCCCTTGTAGTTCCACATATACCCTTTTTTCACAGGGGTCTTTGCACTGCTGGCAACCACCCAGGTAATCACCTCATGGTTACTTTCACCAACTGGTGGATGATTTGACACCTCATTGATAATTACATCCTCCGATGATATGACCAAATCCAAGACCCTCAATCCCCGTGTGCCCTCTGTTACATACTCTCTGAGGTAGTCATCCCTCAAAAACTCAAGAAACTCATTCTCTATACCTCCAGTTGCCATCTCTTCATTCCAGTCTATATTGCCATAATTAAAATCACCCATAATGATCACCCTTTTCTTATTTGCTTGGCTTATTTGACTATACATTTCACTATCACCACCATCCACGTTACCAGGTCTATAACAACATCCCACCAAGTATTTGATTCTATTCACCTCTATCTCACACCATACTGCCTCAAAACCAATGGCCCTATTTCCCTCTTGCATCTCTACCTTGTATGGACATAACTCTTTCTCTATCATCAACAGCACTCCCCCTCCCTTTTTACCCCTTCTATCCTCCCGAAACACATCATACCTTTCCATCTCTATTCCTGTCAGGATGTCGTCCTCATCTAACCATGTCTCACTTATTCCGACAATCTCTGGGTGCACAGACGCAATTAGTGCAACCATTTCATCCGCCTTGTTTTTTATTCTTCTAGCATTGGTATACAAACACAACAGCTCATTTCTGGATCTACAGCTAGTTCCACTGATACTACTCACTCGATGTGATTTCTCCATGCTGGACTGGGGCCGTTTCCCTTTCTGCTTCTTCATTTTAGAACCCTTTGCAATTCCATCTGTTTCCTCTTGATCCCTGGTCATCCCATTACTTTCCTGCCTACACATGCTCTCACCTCCTCTTGGAGCATCCACCTTTCTCACGCTGTGTACCCCTATCCACCCTGAGCCTCCCCGTTTCCCTGCTCCTCTTGCACACCCACTCTCTCATTTTCTATACTCATACCACTCACTTCCCCAATCTCTCCTATCTTACTCTCCTGCTTTTCCACATCACTCCCCTCTTGATCTGATTCATTCTCTGTATTCACTTCTCTACTTTCCAGCAGCAGTCTCTCCAAGCGACTCACATCATAACCACTCAAATGCAGTCCATCGTTCCCATACAGCTCACTTCGTTCCTCAAACTCATTCCACACATTAACAAACTGTACTCCCATCTCCTTGCACATTTCAGCCAGAATATCACTCATAATCCTTGCTCTCTGCCTCATTTCACCAGAGTCATACCTAGGCAACACACTGACTACCCTTCCTGTCACACTATTCTCTTTTATCTTTCCAAGCAGCCTACTGATATTCATTCTGAACATGCTCTTTGTTCTCTCTCAAATCATTTGTACCAATTAATACTATTAACTCTTTTGCTCGCTCCCGCCTCATTTCCAATGCCTCAATCACTGTACTCATTTTACCGCCTGGAAAACATACCTTGTGCATTTTATTCTCTAGCACACCTTTAATAATGGAGTCGCCATACAACACCACTTGCTCATCTTTCGTTAACTCTTTCATGCCATCATGATTTATTTTAATAGTTTTGACCTGAATTCTCTTAATTTCATTCCCCATCCATTTCATTTCTTGCCTCATCCAATCCAATTCACTTTCCGAATCTCGCGACACATTCTCTCTATCATTAAATCTTTCTAACTTTCTAACTCTCGACCCCCTCTTCTCACTTTCCCTCTCATTCATCCTTCTTTGTTTCCGTACTTTCGGACTAACATGCATCCAACTTTCGCTATCATTCTTCTCACCTTTACTCTCATTCATCTTTCTTTGTTTCAGTACTTTCAGTCCAACATGCGTCCAACTTTCGGCATCATTTATTCTTTCGATTTTTTTTCACTTGCGATTTCTGCGTCACGCCATTTCTAGTTTTTCATTCTCTCAATTTCGTTTCTTTCTGCCTCTCTCTCCTTACTTTTGTCCCTTTTATCATCCGTTACAGTTTTCAAATCCCTCTTTTTCTTTTTTCCTGATTTTTTTAACATTTTTTCGCCTCTCTTTCCCACCATCCTTCTCTTTCAAACATGCACTCGCGACACAATCGTTACTAACACTTTCTGTCATCAATTTCATATTTGCATTCATCAGTTCCTCATTCAGGTCACACTTCGCACACACCCTTCTTTCATCCGCGCTAAATATCCACAAATCATTTATGTTATCAAAGGAATACATATAACAGACCTCGCACTTAACAAAACGACTGAAATCTAAATTAAAATCATGGAATGACAATGCCGCTGCCATTTTTTTTTTCTCCCTGCAGGTTACTAGGTCTAATAATAACGATTTCGTAATTAACTTTGGGCAAGAAAATCCCCTACACTAATAATACTGGTAGTGCACAACATTTACAGCCACTCTTACTCAAACAATTACGCATATATATTTAATTATTTTTAGAATAACTTATCTTAATCAGGAGCTCTTCTTATACAATTCCACTGTGCTTGGCTCGCATTATATGGCAAGATAGCTTAGAAAACCTAAAATCGTTTGTGAATAAAATCAACTCAATACATAGCAAGATAAAATTCACTCTGGAAGTAGAAAACAACAACCGACTGCATTTTTTAGATATCTTGATAAAAAAACAACCTAACAGTGTCAATTTATCTATTTACAGAAAGCCGACAGATACTGGAAGATACCTTCATTATACTTCTAACCATCACAAGACACACAAACTAAGCATTATCCATATGTTGAAATATAGAGCACGTAAGTTTATATCAGAAGAGGAGGATACACAGACTGAAATCTCACTAATAGCCAAAACGTTATCATAAAATGGATACCCTCCGAACATCATCAAAAAATATCTATACGGTGACAACCCCAGAAGAACCAAACTCCCAGCACATTTCTACTGTAGTGATTCCCTTCAAGTCCCTTCTTATCAAACAGCTAGAATACTAAAAGCCCACAACATCAGAGTGAGCTTCAAACCAACCACCAGCATCAAACATTTATTAGGATTACCAAAAGACAAGGTGCCATTCTACAAATATCCAGGAGTGTATTACATTCCTTGCTCCTGTGGTCTCACCTACATCAGACAAACTTCACGGAGTTTGGAGATCAGACAGAGAGAGAGCACGTTGGTGATGTAAACCACAACAGAAATATTTCTTTCGGCTTAGCACATCATTTCTGTACGTCTAAGTGGCAAAATAGCTCCATACCATATTTAGATGACAATTATAGACATCGTTTATTCAAGGAAGCTGCAGTAGTGTTAAAAACTGGTGGAAACCTCAACAGAAACCAGGATACTATTCTTAACAGTTCATGGAAAAACCTCATCCTCTCTCTAAATCCATCTGAACTACAGCTAGTAATCACATTACGCGTTTACAACAAACACGCATGCGTGATAATGATTAAGAACAATAAGTCCACTCGTTCTCTGTAACGTGAACGTGCAACCTTAGCTACTAGAGTGTTTACAATGTTTTTAATGTTCCTTTCAATTTGCATTTACTAGTATTTTTTATACTTTTCCGTCAATGCCTTGAACAAGCTAGACAGTTTGCTAGCAAAACTGGTAGGCAAAGAATGTTAAAATATTTGTATATGGTCAGTATTAAACAATACATTTTTTATGCTTATCCCTGGCCTCATCAGTTTCTTCTAGCCTAATCTCACCAATATGATACGACATTGGATGGCTAATAATGCCGAAGTGAATGACTTTGCATTTACTCACATTGAACTGACACACATTTTCCCATGCCCACAATTCCAGCCTATTCAAATCATTCTGCAAAGACTGCATATCAGCAGCATTCCTGATTACCCTACCTATCTTTGCATCATCAGCAAATAACTGTATGTCACTTGTCAAATCCTTCCCAATATCATTAATGTACAGATTGAATAATAGTGGACCAAGCACTGATCCTTGTGGTACATCACTCTTTACTCTAAACCTTGCAGACTCAAATGTCTGTATACCACTTTTTGATATCTGTCAGTTAGCCATCCTCTTATCCATGCTAATATTGTATAACCCAAACCCATTTTCTCCAATTTATGCAACAGTCTTCCAGCTGTATTCTGTCAAAAGCCTTAGCAAAATCCAAAAGTATCATGGTGTATCCATTTCCCTTGTCTAGTTCAATGATAACATTGTTGTAGGATGTGAGCAAGTAGCTAAAACATGACCTTCCCTTAGAAAACCCATGTTGTTCATTGCAATATAAAGATTCATTGTCAACTCATTTCTGAATACAAGTCCTAACCAATTTTTCCAAAATCTTCACCACCACCACTCCTGAGATACTAATTGGTCGATAGTTGAATACATCGGTCTTTGCGCCACATTTGTGCACTGGAATTACCATACATTCCCTCCATTCTTGCAGAATCTTCCCTGTTCTGAGACTCGTATATTAAACATTGTGGTCAAAGGAATGGCCAGTTCAGCTGAACACTCTTTTAGCAACGTGCTGATATTCCGTCAGTCCCTATTGCTGAATTCTTATTCAATTTGTGCAACAGCTCTAATACCTCGGCCTTTTACATCTGCTTTTCTTCATCTAGTGAAGAGGTAACAGTGAGCTCAATGTTGCGTTCACTAGGTTGATAGCTTTTAACGAAATGAGCACTAGTTAACTGAACAACCTCTTTTGCATCTGTAATCCTCACGCCATCTGGATTTAGATGAGTTATTCTTTCATATTCATTCTTTCTTTTTTACTTGTCACATATCAATAGAATTCTTGTGGGTTGTCTTTAGCATGCAGAGCCAGTTTCTTTTCATACTCAGACTTTGCTTTCCATACAACAGTTGCAACTATTCTAGCCTGCTACTTATAATGTTCATAACAGATGTCATCCTTATGCAAGCGGTATTCCTTCCACATCATCCTTTTCTTATAACCAGTAGTTTAAAATAGCTTTTAGGCTAGTGAAACCATAATTAAAAGCACTAATAAGAGGTGAACATATGGGCTTCTGATGAGAGTTAATTAGTAGTGCAATACCAAATCTGAATGTTATATTCTCTTAAACAAATCAGTCAGTTTAAAACTTTTAATATGTTATTTGGCTATTAAAGAATAACAAATGTTTAATATTCTTTCACCAGATCACTCAGTATTTCAACTATTTCTTTGCTGCTATCCCCATCCCGTCATCTACATGTATGAAGTTATCCTTCTATAATTATTCTTTCTTTTACCCACCACATAGAGAAAGATCTTTCAGATCTTTTATGTTCACCTGATTTCCTCTTGCAATCTGTTATTGTGATTATGAGAGGAATTAGTTTCTTTCACAATCACAAAAGCAGATTTTTCATGAAATAGGAATTACTGTATGACATTATTAAGCTTCTGCTTTATTAATTTACCCATCAATTTAACTACTACTTGATTAAAGTTTCACATCCTCCTAGCTCAGCATTATTATTATGTAACACCTCCAGGGAGTCCAAAGACTCATCAAGGGAGTCTTTGGACTCCACCAACTATAACCAACCGCAACTACTCCAATGCCATCTACTGCCCACCACCACTAGTATTTCTACAGACAATCAAAAACATCCATGCCAATGGTGGGATTTGAACCTGCAGCCTTTTGGCTAGAGAGTGGATGAGCTAACCACTCGGCCAACCAGGCTGGCAATGCAGCCTGATATTGCATACTGCAAACATTCCTTGACTATTTCTTGTGCACTAATGTTTCTTGCTTTCAGTTTCTGATGCCATGCTTCTGCTACAAGCTTTTTTCTAAAAATTATGGTTCCACATTTCCTATTTCCTCTGTAAATTAGACTGGTGAATATTGCATTAAAAAAAAAACTGTCAGATAAAAAAATAAGTGTATATATTTTTCAGATGCATATTTCTTAGTTGGAAAGGGAGTGAAGCCACACAGTTCAGGTGCAGTGAAAGTGCCAGATGAAAATAAAAGGTATTTTTTTTTTGTGAGTTTATTTTTCCTAAATATTTTCCTGTTAGCATACATTATTTAAAAAATGAGATGTATTTAATCTTTTTATAATGAGTATTGGAATTAAACTGTAAGATATGAGAAATAATGTAAAAATAGAATATTTTTAGAGTACTTTATGAGAGTGCTCATAGTCATAAGGCTTATCAGTCATTGGTTAATGAAGCTAAAAGTTTATTTTTTTTTTGATCATATTGCTGTCTTTTGGATGGCATGTAGTCATTAACTTATTTCCTAGGGGTTTAGGAGTGAAGTCCTTGCTAGATAGAAGTGATAGGGTCCCAACTATCTTTCCACTCAGAATTAGTAGGACAATCACAAGATTCATGGTGGAATTTGGGCCCATGGCCTGTGGGTTAGAGAGTTGGTATGCTAGTCACTTTGCCAACCAGGCCAGCAGGAGGTTTGATTAACATAACATTGACTAATAAATCTCAGTTCTGGTAACCAAGATTTCTCACTGCTGGAAAACCAGATTCAATTTACATCAGGAGTGCTATGATTTTTTTTTTTTTTTTGCACTAATTAACCTTCTCACTTTGTCGAATGTGTTTTAATGAACATGAGATCAATCACAATCAAAAAGCTAGATCCTTCAAGCTTAATTAAATTGTATGTGTATTTGTGCACTTTTAAATAGGCTTGAAATCAAAGTGAAAGGTTAAAGCAAGCATACTAAATAAATAAATAAATAAAATTTAGTTATGTGTATTGAAATTGAATAAATGTCAAGTTATCCATTTTTATTTAGACAGTATATCATTACATTGTCATCTTTTTAAGACACATTTGATACATGTGTGGAATTAGAGAGAATGCTCCTTTGAGTCATGATTCACACAAAAGGTAGTACTACTATTATATAATTAGTAAATTTTTTTAACTTAATGATGCTGATGTTAGTAATCATAGATTGATTAAAAGATACATTAAAAATTCTATGCAGAAAAAATTTTGTGGAGAAGAAGTTTTATTGCTGTCACTTGAGGGGGGGGGGAAATGTTTTTAGTATTAATTAGTAGTGATGTTCTTGTAAATGTATACTAAATTTGACTTTAGGATAGTCTTGATTGTGCAGAATGTTGAGCTGTGCAATTGATTTCGTGGAGATTTTCTATAGCAAAATACAAGATACGAAATAAAGATTTTAAAAAAAGTAATAAAAATAAATAAATAAATAGAAATGTGAAATATCACACCATTCCTTTTTTGCTATTTTGGTAGCTCCTATACCTCCATTGTCTATTTTTGTCACCTGATCCACCACCATTTGACTACATTTTGCATAGCAAAATATGAAATTTTTTATCAGGTGAATTTTGTAGATTTCTGTGGTGTGTATTGATTCATGTCATTTAAAAAATGTGGAAGGTGAAAAACAAGCTTGCATGCACATACAAAATGTAGGCAGTGGAAAGTGCTGAGAAAAATGAGCATTAGCATTCTCAGGTTTTAGCAATAAGCAATAGCATAAACATTATAGCAATAACATAAACATTATATTGGGAATGAGTGAATGCTGGCAGAAATGCAAGAGATTGCTAGATTTAGAACCCCGGTAATGTGACTGAGGAAGATTCAACAGGTTTGACAGTTGACCTTCATTGTGTGCATGAATGTTGGGTGAAGGCACAGGATGCTTGAAGAAAGAAATAGAGGTGCCAAGAAACTAGATGGAAAGTATGAAGAATCAGTTGGAGGATAATCCGTTGGAGAATAAATTGTACATCTAGGTAAGCACCCTAACAATAACATGACTATGGCACTAAAAAAAGGAGAAAATATATGGTTGAAATGATGCTAGTGGTTGGCACAAATGACTTGAAAAGCAGGGTCATTTGGGTAGTGAAAGATTTGAAATCAGAGATAGTATGATAATGCAGAACTAAGGAGAAGAATGTTGATAATGAATGACACAATAGCAAGAATGTTCACGAAAGTCTAGAATGTGGGTGTTTAGAGACTGCAATTTATTTGACAGAAGAGAGCTCTGTACAAGAGATGTTACATATGAACATAGGACACAGTATTGGTACATGTAGAGGCTGCTGTTCTCTGGGTAAATGAGTGTTGGGCAGGGAAAGTTGCACTGGTGGAAGGTAGTAACGATATTCTCATGTAAGGATTGTGGCTTGGGAGAGAAATTATATAGTATATTACAGAGCTGAATGGGGAAGGAGAGCTGTAATATGAGACTAACAGGAATACTGACAGGGTGCTGATTTTTCTGTGTACAAATTCCAGAAGTATCAGAAATAAAGGAATGAGTGGCATTGATAGATTCAATTACTGAAGTTCATTAGTATCAGTGAAATGATGTCCTAATGGAAATAGGAGGTTGTATCATATTTCAACAGATTCTTACTTATTATTATTAACAGAGACCTCCAAGGAGTCAGAGATTCATCGAAGGAGGACACATACTGCATGCACCAACTATCATGCTTGTTCTTGAATTCATTTGCACTGCTTGCACATAAACATCTAATGGCAATCCATTCCAATCATACACCACTCTGTGAGAGAAAAATCTAGTGTCCTGTCCCCTCCCCCTTCTTAGCAGCATTCATTCTCAGCTTCCAAGGATGCACTCTTGCCCCTTCCCTACCCTCCATAAAATAAAAAATTCCATCAACTGAAATCCTGTATGACCCTTTCAGAAGTTTGTAAGTTTCAATCATATCACCAATCTTTCTCCTGTTTGCTAGTGTCTGCAGTCTACAAATTCTCAATCTGTTTTCATAATCAGTATTCCACAATCCTGATATCATTTTTAACATTCTCCTTTGTTAGAAATTTTTGAATCACAACAGAGACCAGACCTGTGCACAATAGTACAAGTGAGGTCACTTTGCCTTCTAAATAGGCAAAATGTTATCCTTATAAGTTAAAATTCATTTCAGCATTGCGATTATCTTTTGAGTTGTATTTGCAATCTTTGCTACATGGCCCTGAACTTCAACTTCCTATCTACTAACACTCCAAGATATCTAGCCTGATCTCTAGCCATAATCCCAACAAAAAACATTGGATATCTAATTACACCAAAGTGAATGACTTTATTCACTTTGCAATAAAGTATGTACAGTATGTACACCACTAGTTACCTTAAATATTGCAGACTCACATCTCCCATATACTACTTTTTGATATCTGTCCATCAGCCATCCTCTTATCTAATATTTTATAATGCAATTCCATATTTGATAGAATCAAATATTTGGTGGGATGTTGTTCTAGACCTGGTAATGTGGATGGTGGTGATAGTGAAATGTATAGTCAAATTAGCCAAGCAAATAAGAAAAGAGTGATCATTATGGGTGATTTTAATTATGGCAATATAGACTGGAATGAAGAGATAGCAACTGGAAGTAAAGAAAACGAGTTTCTTGAGTTTTTGAGGGATAACTACCTCAGACAGTATGTAACAGAGGGCACACGAAGATTAAGGGTCTTGGATTTGGTCATCTCATCAGAGGATGTAATTATAAATGAGGTGTCAAATCATCCACCAATTGGTGAGAGTGACCATGAGGTGATTACCTGGGTGGTTGCCAGCAGTGCAAGGACCCCTGTGAGTAAAGGGTACATGTGGAACTACAAGGGGTGATTATGAAGAGCTCAGAGGACAGCGTGCGGGTGTAGCATGGAATGAGGAGTTAGCTGGAAAAGAGATCAATGCAGCTTGGGGGATTTGCAAAAACTATTTAGTAGATGCAATGTCTAAATGTATTCCAAGGGTGAGAAGGTTAAATAAGGTAGGTGTGAGATGGATGAATAAAGAGATTAAGCATGCGATACAGAAAAAAGGCATTGTGGAGGCAGCATAAGAGAAGTGGAATTAACCAATTTCGTGAGGTTTACAAAGACCAGACAAGGAGGGTGACTTGGTTGCTGAGAGTAGCTAAAGAGAGGTATGAACAGCAGTTAGCTAATGAAGCCAAAAAGAATCCTAGGGAGGTCTTTTGATATGTAGCCAGCAAAAGAAAGAATGATTATGGAAGGATGACATTGATTGGAGAAAATGGTATAAAGACAGCTGTTGCAGAATGTGTGGTGGAGATACTTAATGAGCAGTTCATAAAGATTTTTCAATCTTCTGAATGCGACTTCATGGAGAGATTGAGAGCAGTTGATGATGGGGAGGAGAGACTGACTGTAAGTGAGCAAGAGGTCTAGGGGGAGTTGAGTAAACTAGATGTAAATAAGGCTGTGGGACTTGATAATATATCACTGCGTATTCTGAAGGAATGTGCCAGAGAGTTGACACCTGCCTTGACATATTTTTTTAATACGAGTCTTGCACTCAGTCAAGTTCCTAAGGAGGGCAAGATTGTGCCACTTCATAAAGGAGGTGATCGAACTCAAACTATAGGCCTATCTGTGTGTCAAATGTTAGCCATTGTACAAGTCACAAGTCTGCCCAACTATTGAATACTGCTCTCACATATGGGGTGGGGCACCAAAAACTCTCTCAAAATGCTTTACGCAATACAGAGGAGAGCAATTAGACTTATCAATGATCCATCCCTTACCAACTCCCTCCCTTCCCCCTCTTTCACACAGTCATATGGTCTCTGCAGTATGTATAGTCTACAAATATTTCCATGGGAAATGCTCATCTGAAATATCATCAATAATTCCTCCGCTCAGTACTAAACTCATTGGAACACATACAGCTGCTGCACAACATCCCTTCACAGTTCACCTAGAAACAAACAGAACAAGTTTCTTTTCCTCTTCCTTCATCCCTGCAACTGCTGCACTGTGGAACAGTCTCCCACCTGCTGTGTTTCCCAAGGAATGCAATTTAAAGTCATTCAAATCAAATGTAAACAAATTTCTCCTTTCCCAACCCATCACCCATACACAGTACTAATGCAACTATAGGTTGACCAACCAACCTCCTGTGTATGGGCTCAACAGTAAAAAAAACAAAAAAAAAAGGTACACTCCCCTCTTCTCCTATCTTGTCTATCCTTCCTTATGATAAGTGACTTGTTCTCTCCCCTTGGAGGGAAATCGCACTGATAGCCTTGAGAGTGTATGGTTCAAGGTTGGGATGGGTAGGACAGGATATTTAGTGTGATGTTTCTCTAGGCAAGGGAACAGAGGGTGATTTTTAGAAAATGTTTAGTATATTCATTTGGGCAAGTGATTTACTTCCCTCAAGTGAGTAATCCAATTTACTATATGTTATTGGAGAGACAACAGCATATAGTAATAAGAGAACTGAATTTTAGGAATTCTTGAGGGACAAATGCCTTTAGGCAGCATGTAGTGGAAGGAACACAAGAATCAAAACTTTTGTATTTTGTCATAGCATCAGAGGATGTTATTGTGACTGATCTTGTTAGTGAGTGGTTGGTTGTTTTTGGAATTACAGCTGAAACAAATAAGTCTTTAAGATTACAAATTGCATATCTATTACTTCAGGTCACTGTTCCTGTTTTGCAGAATGAAAAATTTTGTTTCTTTCATATACCAACTAACTCACTTTTGGATTTAAAAAAAAACTTATAAAGGCTCTTTGTATCCTACATGGAATTCAAATCAAGATCTCTACAACAAGACATCACCGATACCAACTAAGCTATGGAAGCTCTAGTGAATGAGTAATAAATACATGGAAATCAAGGAGAAACCAATTCACACCATGGGAAAGGTAACTTTTGTTCTGCTAATTCATGGGTTGGATAATTGAAGTACAGTTATATGGTACTATACCAGAAATTGGTTGGTATTCAAGGATTAGTTAATTTAAGTGTCATCGTGAAGGTCATGGATGCAAGAATTTGAAGAACAAGAGAGAGAACAGTAGTACATGGAAACTGCTTAAAAATTATTTGTTAACATCAGTGGCAAATTGTATACCACAAGTTAAATGAGAAAGAGGAACTGTGAGGAAAGAAAAAATAAAATATAAGAGAAGACTGGCAACTATCCAAGGAGTTACTCTGTTGTGCAGCTTTTAGGAAAAGAAATTATTGCAGACCTCAAATTTTACCTCAAATTCATCAACTGCTGTTCTCACATCAGTCCTTGTTACCTCTGCCATAACAGTACCTTCACTTGGTTGATATACTCTTACAATCAGTATCCCAACAATCTCATCTGCCTCCGTTACCTCTCTACCATCTTCCCTCATTAAAGTTATCCTTCCACAGTCATTCTTCCTCCTACCTGCCACATAACAAAAAAAACTCTTTGGGATTTCCTTTTATCTCCTTTACTGACTTCTCTTCTTATATTCTGATTTTGCCTTCCTCAACATGCTGGTCACCTTTCTCATTATATACCCTCCACAACATCTTTCTTTTTTGCAGCTCTTGCTTAATGATATTACTCATCCATTTAACTCCTTACCTGATTTACCCTCCTGAACACTTGGGTATATAGTGTGATATTGCTTCCTTCATATACTCCTTAACTATCCCCCATGCACTGTGAACATCCTTCCTTGCACATCTTCACGCTATGATACTGCTTCAAGCTGCCTCCTCTAAACATACACCCCCCCCTTCTTAAATGGAAATTCCATTTAAGAAGGGGTATATGTTTTGCTACCTCCCAAGTCAATGTAGCCTTAGTTATGGACAGGTCTTCTGATTCTATAAAAAGATCCAACACTCTCATATCCCAAGCCCCTCTTTCACATTCTGTTTCAAGTTATTATCTCTCTCAGTAATTGTATGAATTCTATTTTCTTCCTGCAATGTGATCTTTCCTCCTCCTAATCTGTGTTTCCAAAATTGAAGTCCCCATAATAATTAATCTACTTGCACTTTTTGTATTAATCTGCTTATTATATTAATCTGGGGAGTGTCATCCCTGACACCCCGCTCCGGCCTAAAGCAGCAACCAATTTTATATTGTCCCATTAGTCTCATACCAGATTGCCTCAAAAGAACCTCCATCTTCCTGACTGACTGACTTCTCTTGTTGGTTGCAATTCATCTGCTATTATCAGCAGTACCCCACCTTCTGTCCTGTCTACTCTGTGCTCCCTGAAAATATTAAATTCATCACATTCTATCCCTGTAATGTAGTTACAGGGATAGAATGTGATGAATACAGGAATTGAACAAGTCTCACTAATTATTATTATTATTATGATAATGATTCGGGCTTCCATGGAGTCAAAAGACTCATCGTGGGAGGTCCTTCCTAGAAAACACAGTCTATCATACCACTACTTGAACTCATTGACTGTTTGTGCTCTCACCACTCTATCAGGCAATGCATTCCACAGTTCAACCACCCTCCATGCAAAGAAACCACTCCTCACCCTCTTGCTCACAGCTTCCTTTTGTAACTTCCAGGGATGGCTCCTTGTCCTCGCTCCTTCTCCCTCACTAAAGTCTCACTAATGCCTATAACTTTTGGGTTGCACTAACCAATGCCACAAACTCTTCTCTCTTGTTCCTGATGCTTATATATAGTATTAGTATATAGAAATTGTAACATCCCCTTAGGCCCTCAACCATCTTTACAGCCTGAGTTGACTATTTTATTTTCTTCCTGCAATGTGATCTTTCCTCCTCCTAATCTGTGTTTCCAAAATTGAAGTCCCCATAATAATTAATCTACTTGCACTTTTTGTATTAATCTGCTTATTATATTAATCTGGGGAGTGTCATCCCTGACACCCCGCTCCGGCCTAAAGCAGCAACCAATTTTATATTGTCCCATTAGTCTCATACCAGATTGCCTCAAAAGAACCTCCATCTTCCTGACTGACTGACTTCTCTTGTTGGTTGCAATTCATCTGCTATTATCAGCAGTACCCCACCTTCTGTCCTGTCTACTCTGTGCTCCCTGAAAATATTAAATTCATCACATTCTATCCCTGTAATGTAGTTACAGGGATAGAATGTGATGAATACAGGAATTGAACAAGTCTCACTAATTATTATTATTATGATAATGATTCGGGCTTCCATGGAGTCAAAAGACTCATCGTGGGAGGTCCTTCCTAGAAAACACAGTCTATCATACCACTACTTGAACTCATTGACTGTTTGTGCTCTCACCACTCTATCAGGCAATGCATTCCACAGTTCAACCACCCTCCATGCAAAGAAACCACTCCTCACCCTCTTGCTCACAGCTTCCTTTTGTAACTTCCAGGGATGGCTCCTTGTCCTCGCTCCTTCTCCCTCACTAAAGTCTCACTAATGCCTATAACTTTTGGGTTGCACTAACCAATGCCACAAACTCTTCTCTCTTGTTCCTGATGCTTATATATAGTATTAGTATATAGAAATTGTAACATCCCCTTAGGCCCTCAACCATCTTTACAGCCTGAGTTGACTACCCCATTCAACATCGTTGCCTGAGAGACTAGATTCTGCATTTTTTGTTTATTCAAACACTCATTTGATCCACTGCTGCCTTCACACCATCATTTACATCCCCCTAATTTCTTTAGTGTTCCTGACTTTGCATTTCCCAATCTTGGTGAACAAAGTTTTCTCTCTCTCTCTCTCTCTAGACACCTAACTTTGAATTCATGTAAGTGCAGTTCATCAGCATTGTACAAATCTTTTTGTCTATCATACTTAGGCCACAGGTCCACAAACTCAACATCATTCCTTCTGCACAACTTGCATATTGATTCATTTAGCTATCATTGCCCTCCTTCTCAGTCACATCTATCATAGTTTGGCTGAAGACTTATAAACTTCATCTTCTCACTCTTCTTTTTCTCTTCTTCCAGTAACTCTTTCACATCCTCCCTCATACAAAACGTCTCGCCTCTCAGATCATTGGTTCCAAGCAAAATAATCAATTCTTTGACCTTCCCTTTCTGCATTCTAACAGCATTACTAATATTAATTTTTGCACCAGAGAAACACGATTTTGTAACACTTTTGTGAAGTAGTACCCTTATCATAGAATTGCTTTAAAAATTATCTGCTTATGCTCTTTCTCTCATTTATTCTGACAGTTTTCTTTTTTGGCTTTATACCTCTTGCTTTTTTCTTCTCAGTTTGACTGATCTTTTACTGTTTCTGCAACCTCTTGGTCCCGCACTTTGTCCGGTGATGGACTACATGTAAGCATGCTTATTGGATGTAGAAGTTGTAGTAGTGACATTGGAAAATGTTTAAAAAGGAGAGCTGTTTTCTCTATTTGGAAAGGTGATATGCAGTTTTAACTAGCGATGGAGTCTGGAGATTCATCATGGGAGACCCACACTAACATTTATACACACAAAAACTATCATACCTTTCCTTGAACTTGTGTTGGTGTGGCATGTAGGGATGTAGCAAATCATGTGAGAGTTCTGAATAAAACACATATGTGGATCCAGTAAGTTGTGTAATTACAGTAGTGTGAAGACCATACCTTGGCATGAAAAGCTGCATGATAGAGGAAGCAGTACTGCATGGGAATTAATCAGATAATAAAACTATAGCTGGTAGAGTCACCAGAAAAAGTCAGATGGGAATAAATAAGTGGGTGAATAAAAGTTCTTAAATAAGAGCTGAAGTACCGGAGGGATGGGGGGGGGGGTAGAATAAAGGTTGGATAAGGATGATATCGTCAATGAAAAGTTATTCTTATAGACAAAGGGAAATCTGAAAAAAAAATATATCGCTGTGTGATAAGTAAAAGGAAAAATGGCCATGGAATAATATAGTAAATGCTAAAGGTAGAAAGTGCCTTTTGTAAAAATTGCTGAATTCTTACTAGTTGCTTTAGTAAGATAATATTAGTAAATGTTAAAGGTAGAAAGTGCCTTTTGTAAAAATTGCTGAATTCTTACTGATTGCTTTAGTAAAATGTACATCTCGTGCAGACCAATTAGTTTTCTGGACACTGGGGTTGAAACTGGATGAAATAACAGAGGAAGATGAGTTGGAGATATTAAATCTATTTCTAGAGCTTGATTAAACACATGAATAGGATTCGATGGGATATTAGCAAAGGTACTAAAAAACACACACACAAGAGAATTAACAGTGCTTTTTGCTTTTGACTTGGTTATTCAACTCGAGTCTGAACATGAGCGCAGTTCCTAATGAGTGGAAGGAAAACAAGAGAATTTATTTATAGAAGGGTGGAGCTAGGATAGAAGCAACTAATTATAGATCATTCGGCATGTATCTGGAATGGAAGAAACTAATTAGGATGATGCGAATCCAGAAATCTAGAAATGGATTATTATTATTATTATTATTGTTCCGGGAAACTCCAAGGAGTCGACAGACTCATCGAGGGAGGCCCTAACATCATGTCTGGAACAACTATTCAACATTCACACAGTATCTATCATATCTTGCCTTGAACTCATTCACGGTCGTAGCACCCACAACAGACTCTGGAAGCTTATTCCACTCATTCACCACTCTCCAAGTAAAAAACCTAGCTCTAACGCCCTTGTCAACCATGCTCTTGCCCAGCTTCCATGCATGGCCCCTAGTCCTCCCACCACCAGTCATATTTTCAAAAATATCTTCTGGATCAATCTTATAAAAACCCTTCAGTAATTTGAATGTCTCAATCATATTACCCCTCCTTCGCCTATCGTCCAATTTCTGCAACCCACAGATCTTCAACCTATTCTCATAAGGTTCATTCCACAGACCTGCCATCATCTTGGTCACTCGTCTCTGGACCCTCTCCACTTCCTCCCCATCACAAAGAAACCCTGGTGCCCATAACTGGGCACAGAAGTCCAAATGGGGTCTTATCAAGGCTCGATACAGAGGAACAACAACTTGTTTGTCTCTGCATGTTAAAGTATTTTTCAGAAGCCAAGTGATTTGGTGACTGTTTTAGTCACTTTTGCAATGTGCCCCCTAAACTTCAACTCCCTATCCACCAACACTCCCAAATCCCTGGCCTCATCAATCTCCTGGAGTACGGTTCCACCAATGCGATATACTGCTGCTATTCTTTTCACCCCAAAGTGCATAACCTTACACTTCGCCACATTAAACCGACATCCATTTTTCCTAGCCCAGTCCTCCAAACTATCCAAATCATCCTGTAAAATTTTGACATCCTGTGCACTCACAATTGCTCTACTCAACTTTGCATCATCAGCAAACAAGTGAACACTTCCTCTCAAATCCTTTCCAATATCATTGATGAACAAATTGAAAAGCAGTGGTCCAAGAACAGAGCCCTGCGGCACTCCACTAGTCACAAGACGTCTTTTTGACTCACTCCTGAATAAACCACTCTAAAACCACTCTAAACCACTGTAAAATTTTGACATCCTGTGCACTCACAATTGCTCTACCCAACTTTGCATCATCAGCAAACAAGTGAACACTTCCTCTCAAATCCTTTCCAATATCATTGATGAACAAATTGAAAAGCAGTGCTCCAAGAACAGAGCCCTGCGGCACTCCACTAGTCACAAGACGTCTTTTTGACTCACTCCTGAATAAACCACTCTCTGGTATCTCTCCTTCAACCACCCTCCTATCCATCTCACCAAAGCTATATCCATCCCAATCTGCTCCAGTTTACTGATTAGGGTTCCATGTGGTATCCTATCAAAGGCCTTGGCAAGGTCCAGTAGTATCACTGTAAACCCACTACCCCTATCCAGTTCAGCCGTCACTGTGTTATAAAACGTGAGCAAGTTACTGAGGCATGATCTACCCTTCACAAAACCATGTTGTCTCCCATACAATATCCCATTTTCATCTATCCAATCCTGTATTCTTTTCTTGACTAATTTCTCTAAGACCTTGACAATGATTCCTGATATGCTAATCGGTCGGTAATTTACAACAGCAGTCTTGGAACCACCCTTATGCAGTGGAACTATTTTCCCCTCCTTCCACCCGCTCGGGACTAACCCAGACCCGAGACTCACAAAATGGTCAAGGGTACTGACAATTCTTTAGCTGCTTCTCGTACTACACGAGCTGGTATACCATCCAATCCCACAGATGTATTGACATTGAGGTTATGCAATAGACTACTCACCTCCACTTCATTCACCACAATTCCCGTATAATCTACTGGTACATTTGTTTCTGCAATGTCACCACCTGTATGATATATTCTTGCAAAGTGCTCACTCAGTAACTCAACTATCTCAACTGATTCAGTTACCTCCCTGCCATCAGCATTCTTTAAAATCATTCTGCCATGTACATTTTTCCTTTTACTTGCTACATATCTAAAAAACTGTTTAGGATTCTCTTTAGCCTGCATGGCCAATGTTCTTTCGTAATCCTTTTTTGCTTTTCTTACCACACTAGTCACCCTTCTGGCCTGCGCTTTATACCGTTCATGTGCCTGCCGGTCACCTTTCTCCTTAAATTCCCTCCATAGTTGTTTCTTTTTTTGCAGCTCAAGCTTAATGGTGTTATTCATCCATTTAACCCCTACTTGATTTATTATTCGGACTCTAGGTATACAGTCAGCCATTGCTTCATGTAAGCACTTCTTAACTACCTCCCATGCACTATCAACTTCTAGTCCTTGCAGTTGTACATGCCATGGCACTGAGCCAATCAAACTCCTAAGCTTGTCATACTTTCCAGCCTGATAATTCCACATGTACCCTGTCTTAATTGAAAATTCTACACCTTTAGCCACCTCCCAAGTCAAGACCCTATGATCACTCTCACTGATTGGTGGCAATGTGGTCATATTTGTTACAGCCAAATCCTCAGATGTAATTACTAGGTCACGCACTCTCTCACGCACTCCTTTATGGTCGCACCAGGTTGGTACGATTTTGTCAAATCCTCTACTAACACACCTCGTACTAACGAGTCTCCATACAGCATTCTATCCTTCATTTTGTTCATGTTCACATTCATACGTCTATTTTTCCTGTCATACCTTTTATTATTGATTGGTTCATTCAGTCGACTTTTGTTCATGCACTCTAGCTGCTGTTTTGCCCTTTCTATCGCACCATTCAACAACGCTATCTCACTCAATGCATCTATCTCATCTTTTTTATTCTCTGAGAAACCATTAATACTATCATTCATACTTTCTACATTCACACTTTCATAATTCTCATGTACAACCTTGCCGTTTCTTGTCATATCGCTATTTTCTTCATTCTGAAGTTTGACAAAAATATCACACTCACGATCCAAAATACACTTCAAATCCTCATTCTCCCTACATTTTCTACACACATTCAATCCTTTATTATCATCTATCCACACTCCGACTGCACTCCGCAAAGCGTACATTTTACAGCTAGTACACTGACTCATTTCTTTTATACTACCGTTCTTTGATAAAGATGGCGAACCATCATTACTGGCCGCCATTTTCCTTCGTACAGGTGCCATAATTATTTGCAACGTGTTTTATCAAATAATAACTTATAACACACCAAAAACACACAAACAGACGCACTAAAATACGCAAGGCAAACAAAACTACGGAATATTAAGTAATTTTATCAACGATAACTGAAAATAATACTTATCTTATCAGGAGCTTGCACGAACACTACACACTACGATATAACCTCGAACTCCTTGATTATGACATATAGGGATATACCCTATATGTCAGCGTATAGGACGAGGCCTAAATTTTAGGCTATTTTTAGGTTTTAAGCTTATGTTGGTTGTATAAGATGACCCCCATCTCCCCAATTTCTTCTTTCTTGTATTAAAATAAAAGAAAAATGTTTAAAAATGCAACGTTAGGTATTGTTGTTATATCCGTTATTTTTATATCTATGCATATCCGTTACTTTTTTTGCATAGCATAGATTTAGTATTTACGCGAATTACCCTAATTAAGAGTGATTAGCTCCAATTTTAATTAATTATTAATCTTGAATTTTTTTTAATTTTAGGATTATTAAAATTGTTATCATTTAAAACCAGCAATAAAACTAAGAAAGTGTGAAGCCCGATTTAAAATAAGGGTAATTGAAATGGCAAAGCAAACTAATAACTGTGCTGCTGCAAGAAAGTTCGACATAACCAAGAAGATGGTAAGAGAATAGAGGAAGAAAGAAGATATTTAAGAAAAATATCTTAAATATTTTTAAGATATTTTTCTTAAAATATCTTAATGTGTGATGAGAACAGGGATCGCCCGATGGCCGCAACTGGAAAATCACGTTGCAGAATGGGTATTTGAACAAAGGCAGAATGGTTATCTTGTTACAAGAAATATGATTAGAGCATATGCACTAAAATGGTCAAGATCGAATCCAGATGAAAGTATAGAATTTCAAGCTCCTTAAGGATGGTGTAATCATTTTATGAACAGACAAAATCTGGTAATACGACAAAAAATGGAAATTGCTTAAAAACTACCAGCAGATCTTGACCACAAACTTACCAGTTTCCATAAATTTGTTATTCAGTTGAGACAAGAAGATAAATTTCTGTTGTCGAATATTGGAAATATGGATGAAACTCCTATGTGCTTTGATATGATAAGCAATAAAACAGTGGAGTCTAAAGGTAGTAAGAGTGTGCTAGTTCAAAGTACAAGTCATGAAAAAACAAGGATTACAGTTGTGTTGTCATGTTTGGCTGATGGAACCAAGTTAAAACCAATGATCATCTTCAAATGTAAAACTAAATCCCCCAGGTGTTTTTGTACACCTGGGGGATTTAGTTGATCCCCCAGGTGTACAAAATTTAAAAATTTTGTACACCTGGAATGCAAAATCCAGGTGATGGTTTGAAGTATAATGAAGATATCTTCCAGTATCTGTGGGCTTTCTGTAAATGGATAATTTGACACTGTTAGGTTGTTTTTTTATCAAGATATCTAAAAAATGCAGTTGGTTGTTGTATTCTACTTCCAGAGTGAATTTTATCTTGCTATGTATTGAGTTAATTTTATCCACAAACAATTTTAGGTTGTCTAAGCTGTCTTGCCATATGATGAATATGTCATCCACATATCTCCACCATGTAGATGGTCTCGGAGAGATTGCAGAGAGAATTTCTTTTTCAAGTTTTTCCATGAAAAGATCTGCACAAGATGGTGATAGTGGGCTTCCCATTGCTAGGCCTTCTAATTGTTGGTATATGGTGTTGTTAACCTTGAAGAAATTAGTCTAAACATGATGTTAACAAATTAGTCTAAACCTTGAAGGCAGTGTCTAAACATGAGGATTCTACAGTTATCCTCAACTCTACAAAATTTTTTAGATATCTTGATAAAAAAAACAAAACAAAACAAAAACGTTGTGGACAAC
Organism: Typopeltis vanoorti; assembly: GCF_054136105.1. NCBI lineage: Eukaryota > Metazoa > Arthropoda > Arachnida > Uropygi > Thelyphonidae > Typopeltis > Typopeltis vanoorti. The sequence goes on from NC_143552.1 coordinate 47,300,425, forward strand.
CCAACAAATTCTGGTGATGATGTGGAGGCCACTGACTTGTAAATGTAAGGAGATTCTGGTTCCATGTTTATGGTCTTGATTAGGCCACTTATGGACTATTGAGCACAGATTTGGTCACTTGGCTTTCAAAAGAATGAAGTGTTATTGGAAAGAGTCCAGAAGCAATTGACTAAGGTAGTTTCTGGTCTCTGGAATGTTGAGTGTGAAGAAAGGTTGAAGATTCAATTTACAGAGGCTAGTGGATAGGAGGAAGGGGTGATATGATTGAAGCATACAAGTTGGTAAAAGATTGTTATAAGATTAATGTTGAAGTTTTTCATAAAATGGTGAAAGGTGGGGGAGAACAAATGGTCATCCCTCGGAGCTGTATAGGAAGAATGTGAGCAAGGGATTGAGAAGCAGGTTTTTTGCATGGAGAGTTTTGAATGATCGGAATGCATTACCTGAGAGTGCAGTGTCTGTGAATTTGAATGTATTTAAAGCATGGTATGCTGGGCTGTGTATGACAGAGAGACCTCCCTCGATGAGTCGTTGACTCCATTGGGGGTCTTGGGATAATAATAATCATAATCTGGAGTGAACATGTCCAGCCTATCATAGTATAAAGGTATGCAAACATAGTATCGTTATCTTAAGTTGTGTAAATGATAATTTTAAAATTGCTGTTTTGGGAAAAAGTAATGATAACTGCTCATAAAATGTGTGAACTCAGATATGGAATACCTTATTGGTTGCTCACAGTTGACAGTGGTAAAGATATACATGGAATGGCATTAAGCAGATAGAAAAACTAGAAATGAAACTGTCAAGGACAGAAATTGGACACTCGTGAAGAACAAAATAAGCAGTGCTTCATTGACAAGCAATATTGTCACATTACAACAGTGCAGGAATAACATTCTGGATGATAATATATTGTTATGAAGGTTGTTTTCTTGATCATAAATTAGTAAATAATAATATTTGGTTAACCGATCCGGTGTTGATCAATTTTATTAATTAACTGGACCAACTAGTTTCGCCACACTTATCTGTTGGCTTCTTCAGGGCACTTACATATAGGTTTAAACACTCTCACAATTATGCGTAACTGCAAAACTGACAAGAATAAAAACTGACTAGAATAATTACAGTCAGTTTGCAGCCACAGTCGCCCGTTCTACTGTGAACCTTAACAGAAATCAAGGCCTAATACTCCCAGAGATATGGAAAACCCTAATCAGAGCCTTAAAAACGGAAGAAATGAACTTTAATACAAACTACAGAAGGTTCCTCAGCAACAGCTAGCTGATCTTGTACACGCGATATGTGTTTCACTCACGTTCGATACCATTTTATTTGTAATTATTCTAGTCAGTTTTTATTCTTGTCAGTTTTGCAGTTACGCATAATTGTGAGAGTGTTTAAACCTATATGTAAGTGCCCTGAAGAAGCCAACAGATAAGTGTGGCGAAACTAGTTGGTCCAGTTAATTAATAAAATTGATCAACACTTGATTGGTTAACCAAATATTATTATTTACTAATATATTGTTGTGTTCCAGCCTGGTTGGCTGAGTAGTTAACCTATCTGCTCTCCAACAGCAGGTTGCAGGTTAGAATCCTTCCATGGATGTGGATGTTTGCGATTGCATTTAGGTGAGAAATGAACTTCATCTGGTATGAGACTGCTTCCCCACTCGTTGGAGGCCTGAAGTGGCATGAAAAAGTTCCATGTTTGGTCTCCAGAACAGGATTTCTAGACTCTGTAAACAAAACAAAAAAATACAAAAAATAAAAAAATAATAAATAAATAAAATAGGGAAAAAAAAACCCTTAGCCCACCTGTATTATGTGAATGTATTACTATGGGTCAAAAAAAAAAAAAAAAACTTTTGTAGGTGGGAGACGCATAAAAAAAAGTTCTAGAATATATTAGAGTCTAGTACTTGGATCTACAAGACACTCTCTCTTTATTAAAGATCACCTTTGAAAGTGTGGGCTGCATGTTGGTTGACCATTAAGAGGGGGTGAAAAAGGCACATAGGTCTGATTCATAATTTTTGCTGCACTGTGCAAGTAGATTTCTATTCATATAGTGCAAACTACATAAGTCAATGGATCCATCCCCCCCCCCTCCCATACACACACCTATATATGGTTTTTCTATTGACTGGAGCAGTATCCCAGAGCCTGTCAGCAGCTCATAGCAAGCCATGCAAATTTTGTGTGCTATGAGTAGTACTTGCTCACAGGATGCATTCTGTCATGTTCCATCTGTGTGGAAACATTTTTCTAGTACAAAGTGTGCCTTAATCACTGGACATCCATACTACAAAGAATTGGTTCACATGAAGGACATCGCTCATCTTGAATGGCTGGTGAATTCACCAGTTCTTAATCCAGTAAATCCACAGATATTTCAGAGCATCTGTGGAATGCTCTGAAACATAATGTAAGACACACAGTATGGTTCAATGACCATCCTGCATTCAGATTCAGTCATTACAGGAGCTCGTTCTAACCATTCTTCACACAGTACCCGACAACCTCTTCTTAAACCTGTTCACTGACTCACAAATGCCTCAACAATCCATTCCATTCACTCACTGCTCTCCAAGCAAAAAAAAAAAAAAAATTTAATACAAAATTAGTACTTACACCCTTACTAACCATTCTTATACAACTTCCAGGAGTTATCCCTTGTTCTCTCTTCTCATGTATTGAAAAATTTCTTCTGCATCAATTCTATAAAACTCTTTTAAGTAACTTATGTTTCTATCATCCTTTTTTTCTGCTTATCAACTAATTTTGTAGCTTGCCTCTTTTCAGTGTATTTTTATAGGGAGTATTGTATAGAACTGTTAGTTAGCACCTTGGTACTTGCTTCTTAATTCTTTTCACTACTGCCTTATTCAATGAAAACTAGGCAACCAGATTTGTCCACAGTAATCCAGATGTGGCTGTATTAAATCCTTCATCCTGGCTTGTCAGTATATCATTCATCCTTCACAAATTATCATTATTATTATTATTATTTGACACCTCCAGGGAGTCCAAAGACTCATCGAAGGAGAGTGTGCCAACAGCATCAAACGATTGGTCCTCTACCAACTACTATCCGTGCTCAAACTTGCTTAACTGAGCCATTAGTAACAGAGGCTCTACCAATCGACCAACCTTTGCCGGCAAAAAAATACAACGAAGATGGGATTGTTGCTTTGTATGAGTTCTTTGATCATATGAGTTGCTTTGTCCACTTCTGCAGTATGCTCTCAAAATCTCAACTCTCTGTCCACCATTACCCCCAAATCCCTAGCTTAATCGATTTCTTGCAGCCTGGTTTGTTAGTAGTGCATAGCTTACGATATTTTCAATTCCGCATGGTGAATTTCATAATCTTTATACTTTACCTCATTCATTCCATAGCCCTTTCATCTTACTTTCACCTTACTTTTCCCCATTAAAACTGATAACCATCATTCTCTTCCCTCACTATTGGTCCACTGCATTATCTTTATATCATCTTTATTAACTATTACCTTTTGCAGTTTTCCTTCATTGGCAAAAGCAACTGATTATTTCCTCTCAGATTTCCTATATTGTTAATGTACAAATTAAATAACAGCAGCCTTAGTACAGAAACTTAGAGCACACTACTCGTCACTTGCATTCTCTTGGATTACACTCTGCTATATACTACTCTTTAATATCTGTCTGTTAGCCACATTATTATTCATATCACCAGCTTCATATCTATCTCCATTTGCTCAGATGACATAACAAATCTCCTTGTGGTATCCTCTCTAATAGGTTTACTAAGTCAGGCAGTGTCATGATATGGCCATTTCATTTTTCAAACTCGGCTATCACTTTCTGTTGTAAACATATTTTGCATAAAAATGCAAAAAAAAATGTTAGAAAAATAATTTTAAATTATGGATTAGTTCTGGGTAATGTAGACTGGATGGGTAGCAGATGAAAGTGATATGAATATTTAAACATCAGACTCTAAAATGATATGATTCTTTAACGATACTTGTGACATAATGATTAGAAATATATACATGTTTACACAAGAATAATGTTTAATTTGCCAAATATTTCGTATTTGTTTCTAAATGGTTTCTCCGAAAAGAGTACACATCTTTTCGATTCTTGCAATCCAACACAGAACAGCAAAGATTCAATACATAGAGTTCCAATTCCTTACATTTCCGGGATTTCAGAACCAATTTCAAGAATTCTGAAGAAATATGATTTAACAGCCACTTATACACCTATTAACAAATTATCCACCCATTTTCCTTCATCTAAAGATAAACGCTCAACCTTGTCTCTACCGGGTGTGTATCAAGTTCCTTGCAATTGTAATCTTTCCTACTTTGGACAAACTGGACGTTCTATAGAAAAAAGAATTCAAGAGCATCAATTCAACACAACAAACCCGAGAAATCTGGATTAGCTCGGCATGGATTAGAAACACGCTACAACATCCTTTGGTTCAAGACTCTCTTCCTACACAGATGTCACTACAAATTTGAACGTTTATTTAAAGCAAGTGTGGAGGCCTTACTTCAACGTCCTAACCTGAATCGTAATGACTGTATATCTATATCAAAAATTTGCGAAAGTTTAATCAGGATAACACATTAATTTTTTTTTATGTAAATTTCCTATATTAGTCTAATGTTATTTAAGATTATTATATGAATTTCTGAATTAATATCTTTAATTATGACTTTAAAAATGTTTACTCTTCTAATACTTAGTGATATGACATCATGCGGCTCATTCTATGTGTGAATGATCAATTGTTCGTATTCCACCTTGTTTTTTAAAACTATTCCTATGTAGCCACTGAAGATGGTCTGTAACATTCAGACCGAAATATCTGGCAAATTAAACATTATTCTGGTGTAAACGTGTATATATTTCTAAAAATGATATGTTTAGGATATAATACTGCAAATTAGATTTTCTTTGTTTTTCAAGTACTACATATATATATGCTTGCAATCTGAAATATGCCTGTGAAATATTCTTATGATTTTATCTCCTTCCTTAGCTTGCAGAAACTTAAAGGTTACTTAAACAAAGATGTTACCCTGAAACTACCTAGTGATCTAACTACAGCTGATATTGACTGGTTTGCTCTTTATTGTATAAAATATGAAGAAAATTTTGGGCATGTCATGATACCTAAAGATATTACTGTCCCTGTATATCTTAATGATATTAACAAAATGATCAAAAGTAAGAAATTTATTTACATCAGATGATATTATTGTTAGTATTTAATTGAAGTCATCTTAATGGAATCAATTGTAGAGTAGGAATATTACAAATCCATTATTTTATGCATTTTATGCATTTTTATCATTTAAAAAAAATTAATTTTGCTTACCTTAATATAAAGATGGTGTAAATACTAGTGATTTATTTGTGTGCTGGACAGCAACTTCTAGAGATGCAAGTGAATGCATAGCACTATACATGGCATGCTATTTTTACTGGGTTATCAAGTATATTATATTTGACAAGAAATTACCCTACTATAAACAAACCAAGTTTGAACATAAATTAGTTTCACATCATGTTTGCTCTTTTGTATATCCCATAATGCACAGCCTACTAACTTCACCGGACATGTGTAATGCCATACATTATGTAAGAGTTATTTTGCAGACAGATTTCAACCTTTATGGAGGTATTTTATGAAGTCAGGTCTTTCATTATTGGCCTTTTAAAATATAAAAAGATTACTGAGAATCACAAAGTTGGGTCTCAAAGGTTAAGGCATGATTGTAAACATGTTAGTGAAAATGGGCAGTCAGTCAGTTTGGTCATTTGATCCAAAGGCCATTGTTAAAATTGTTGTCAGACTATTTACTCCTGAGACTGCAAAACCAAAGGCATTAAATCCAGCAGCTACTTTGCTACAATCCAAAAGGAGCTAAAACGAACTTCTAAGATATCACCTCACAAATACTAAAAGAACATACTGCACATTGGGGGGGGGGGGGGGGAAGATGGAGGAAGATCATTAATAGCAATACTATTATTATACCTGTATCTCCATGGAGTCAAAAGACTGATTGCAGAGGCCCCACTAACTTTATTCACACTATACCTATCAAACCTCTCCTTAAACTTCTTCACTCTGTTGGGACACCCACAACTACAATCCTTTCCACTCCATCACTCTCTGTTAGCAATCCTAATCTGCATATTCTTAATAACCACACTGGTACGCAGCTTCCAGTGGTGACCTCTTTGTGTCAATCTTACATTATGTCTCTATCATGTTGCTCCCCCCCCCCCATCTCCTCTGCCTGTGAACTAAACTCTGCAACTGCATACCTTCTAACTATCCTCATATGTACCATTCCAGAGACCTGTCACCAGCTTGTCACTCATTCTTTCCATCATCACCACCACCTTCAGATCTCCAAGAAATCCAGGTGACCAGGTACATAATAGTCAAGATATCGCCAGATCATAGCCTAATAAAGAGGAATAATAAAATAACTTCACTATCTTTACTTGTCAGTGTGTGTTCTTCAACATCCAAGTAATCCTATGAGTTACTTTGCTACTTTTTCCAATACATCCTCTAAATCTGAAATCTCTATCTACCATCACTCTCAGATCCCTGGTCTCATCAATTTCCTGTAATCTGGTATCATCAATATGATACAAGGTATACAATCTTTTCATACCAAAGTGCATTTACCTTACATTTTGCAACATTAAATTGACAACCATTGTCCTTTACTCATATTGTTAATTTATTTAAATCATCCTGCAGGATATCTCCATCATCTTTATCAACTGTTGTTTGTATTGTCAGCAAACATCTGAATATTCCCCTTTAAATCTTCTGCTATGTTATTATTAACATACAAATTAAAGAGTAGTGACCCTGGGACACTTCACTAGTCACCCTCAGTCGCATAGATTCCACTTCACTACATACCACCCTCTGATGTCTGTCTGTTAGCCCCTCCCTCCCACATCCATGCCTCCAGCCTCATATCAGTTCCCATTTGCTCCAACTTCTGTAATAGTTTCCCATGTGGTATTCTTTCAAATGCCTTCTGCAAAGTCTAGCAGTACTGTGGTGACCGTTTCTTTTATCCAATTCCTTTTATCACTTTATTATGAAACATGAATAAATTGCTAAGGCAGGACCTACCTTTTTACAAAGCAGTACTGTCCCCTATAAAGTATCATATTCCCATGCATCCATTCATGAATTTTTCCTTTAACTTGCTTTTCCAATACTTTAACCACTTCAGAGATACTAATTGATCTGTATTTACTATTTCTGTCTTGGAGCCACCTTTATGTAATGGAACTAACTTGCATCTTTTCACTCCTTGAAACCTTGCCAGAGCTTTTTAGACTAAACAACTTCATCACACAAGAAAGTTCTCCTGCACATAGGGCTGAGATTTCACCCAAGTGGTGGAATCTGATGACTCTTAGGAACCATCAGATGTCTTGATGTTGACTGTGTTATCCAGATTTATTCAGGACAACTCCTTCTTACTATACTCTAAAATGAATGATTAGTATAAAAATACTGCTGTATAATATAATGAAAATAAATACCCTCTTTCCTCTGGTAAAACTGCTTTTAACTTCTATAAAGAGAAACATTTTGATCAGTCTTAGACACACTGTACGAAGTATGAGTGGTCTGCATCATCGGTTTAAGACCCCATCCCTGAGAGATGCCTTTACTGTGCCAAGAAACAAAACCAAATAGAATACAATAGTTCTGCATGATTAATGTTATCACTTGCTTCAAGGAATGTCATGATAAAAAAAATTCAGTGTCATTTCAGCTGATTGGAGTTTAACTGTATGAATTCAATCTCACTTACTAAAAATTGTCATACTGAATTACATACAAGAAAGTATCACTGAGGTGCTACTTTCTTGTATGTAATTCTTCACTGAGATTATAGTAACAGTTGGTACAAATGACCTGAAAGGTAGCCTGAATCATGTAGCATGAGATTTGAGGTTGATATGGATAGTGTAGCAGAAATGTGTTAGGAAAGAGCAGGTGTGTTGACCTGGTATGATAAATCAGAGTGGAAGAGAAGATAGCTTGAAGATAGAAAAGAGCAGTATACAAGAGATGGATTAAAATTGAATGCAAAGGATGTAGGCATTTGAAGAGACTATTTTCTGGGCAAGTGAGCATGTCAGGGCAGGAAAACTAGAATTGCACAGGTGGAATGCAGCAGGAATGGTCTCATGGGGATAACGGCTTAAGAAATGACAGCACATATCACTCTACTGTATATTGCCTGCCATTCAAGCAGATTGTCCTCGCATTTAGTGTTTAATATTATAGCTACACCTTCTTTTCCCTGATTGTTATTGCCTGAATATAATACCTTATATTTGTTGCTTAGAAAGATCTCACCTGTTTTTGTCCTCTTTGTTTCGGTAACACTTATTATGTAGATCTGGTAACTTATCCAGTTCTTCTGCTAGTTCCATTTCTTTTCCATTAATGCTTCTTATGTTGTTGGTGCCAATCTTGATTTCTGCTGTTGTTGAGTTTGTTCTGGTTCCCTGCTGAAAGCAATAAGGGGGGGGGGGGGCTTGTTTAACTGGGTGACACTCCAGCTGGCATGAAATTTCAGTAGAATAGGGAAGATAAATATGGTGGTGGTGGTGGTGGTGGAGTGTTACTCAGGATAAAAGATGAATTGTACTCTCCCAGGTTATTTCCACTGTAATAACAGTGGAAATAATGCTAATGGCTATGAAAGCATATGGTGCGAGATAGATGTTTATAAGACAAGATATTTAATGGGATGTTGCTACAGACCAGGAAATATAGATAATGATGAACAGGAAATGTTTAAGTAAATTAGTTTGGCAAGTGCAGAACTAGTGATCGTTATGGTAAACTAGACATATCGTTATATAAACTAGACAAAGGAGGCAGCATTCACTGGACAACCTTATGAATTTTTGGGAGACCATATAAACGAGGAGTCCTTCCAAAATTGGTGCATAATTAGGAATGCAGCTGATATGCAGTATTTGGAGAATGATTTCAATATGCTGTAATAATGGCTCTCAATTTCAGTACGCTGTAATAGGCATGTAAAATTGGCTGTCAGTTCAATGTTGGTAAATGTAAAGTAATGTGCTTTGGTGTAATGAAATATATAATGTGAAATTATATTAGTGGGATTATGCTAGAAGAAACTGATCAGGCTAGGTATCTTGGAGTTTTAGTGGATAGGAAGTAGTTCAAGGACCATATAGAAAAGACTGCCAATACAACTTAGAGGATAATTGCAATGCTGAAAGAACCCTTGATATGTAAGGATAAGGACGTAATTTTGTCTCTTTGCAAACCCTTGATATGATCTCATTTGTACTCTGTTCACTGCATCTGCATGATGATGCAGAGGACAGAATGACAAAGAGAGTGTAAAGATGATATTGGGATTGTGGAATACAGATTATGAGGACAGATTGGGAATTTATGGACTGCAGACATTAGTACACAAGAGAAAGAGAGGCAATATGATTGAGACTTGTGAACTTATGAAAGGATCATACAGGATACCAGAAGATGAAATTTTTCATTTCATGAATAGTGGGGAGAAGACATCCATAGAAGTTGAGAATGATTGGAATGAATTGCCTTCGAAGGGGTGGTGAGTGCAGGTAGTGTGAATGAATTCAAGAAAAGATACAACAGCTAGTGTGGGTGATATGTGGCGATTCTCTAGGTCCCTGACTCTCTAGAGGTCTAATAATGATATAAAATATCATACTTTTAAATTAAGTAATTTGTTTACCAGCATGCCTGTTTCATTGTTTACTTTCAAATCTTCACTGGAACATTCAGGAAGGAAATTCAATTAATCCTATAATCAACATTTTTTATGCCACTTTTTTTTTTTAAGTGGGTAAAATAAGTGTTCTACTTTAGTCACTTGGGTTCAACTTTTGAGTAAGCTTTCTGAATTATATAGGATAGCTACTGCAACATTTTCCTTTCTCCATATTTATGCATTGCAGATGGAAGGAAGGACCTATGGAAGGATGACATTGATTGGAGGAAATGGTATAAACACAGCTGATGCAGAATGTGTGGTGAGATACTTAATGAGCAGTTCATAAAGATCTTTCAATCTTGTGAATGTGACTTCATGGAGAGATTAAGGGCAGTTGATGATGGGAAGGAGAGACTGACTGTAAGTGAGCAAGAGGTGTTTCGGGAGTTGAGTAAACTAGATGTAAATAAGGCTGTGGGACTTGATAATATATCACCGCATATTCTGAAGGAATGTGCCAGAGAGTTGACACCTGCCTTGACATATTTTTTTAATACGAGTCTTGCACTTGGTCAAGTCCCTAAAGAGTGGAAGGAGGGCAAGATTGTGCCACTTCATAAAGGAGGTGATCGAACTCGAGCATCAAACTATAGGCCTATCTGTGTGTCAGGTGTTGTGGTTAAGTTGTTGGAGAAGCTTGTGAGAACTAGGATCCAGAGTTGGGTTGACAACAAGTATAATCTTTGATGGACAGCATGAATTTCCTAAAGGGAGGTCATGTTTTAGTAATCTACTTACTTATTACAATAAAGTGACTGCTTCCTTGGACAGAGGAGAAGGATACACAGTAATATACTTGGATTTCACAAAAGCTTTTGATAGAGTACCTCATGATAAATTGACAGTCAAACTATAGCAGATGGGGTTAGATATTAGATTAGTGCATTGGATTGGAGACTGGCTATCTGATAGGTATCAACAAGTTGTGTATGGGGGTGTGCGATATCCAGGAAAAGGAAAGTCACTAGTGGAGTGCCTCAGGGGTCTGTTTTAGGGCCATTACTATTTAACTTGTATATTAATGATATTGGCGAAGATTTGGATGGAGATATTCAGTTGTTTGCAGATGATGCAAAGTTGTGACGAACCATAAAGAGTAGTGAAGATGTTGTGGCCTTGCAAGAAGACTTGAATAAATTGAGTGATTGGGCAAGCAAATGGGGATGCGAGTTCAATATTGCAAAATGTAAGGTTTTAAAATTTGGAAAACAAAAGATAGGATGCAGAATTTATGCTTGGTGAGAATATATTGTTGGAGTTAGAGGAAATAAGAGATCTGGGGGTGATAGTGGATAAGGATCTAAAATTTAAGGGACACATTGCCAAAATTGTGAAGACAACACAAAGACTTCTGGGAATGATGCAGAGGACACTGACTTGTAGAAGTAGGGAGATTCTTGTTCCATTGTATAAGGCTTTGATTAGGCCACACACGGACTATTGTGCCCTGATTTGGTCACCGGGTTTTCAGAAGAATGAAGAGATGTTGGAAAAGGTCCAAAGGCGACTGACTAAGGTAGTTTCTGATCTCTGGAATGTTGAGTATGAGGAAAGATTGAGAAGATGTAATTTGCAGAGTCTGGTGGAGAGAAGGAAGAGGGGAGATATGATAGAGACCTACAAGTTGGTAAGGGGTTGTTATAAGATCAATGGTGGAGACGTTCTACAGAGAATAGTGGGAGATCAGGGGAGAACCAGAGGTCATCCCTGGAAACTGTATAAAGAGGGTGTGAGTAGAGGAGTGAGAGGCAGGTTTTTTGTGCAGAGTTGTGAATGATTGGAATGCCTTGCCTGAGAGTGTAGTGTCTGCAAGGAGTTTGAGTGTGTTTAAGACACAGTATGATGATATATATGTGTGTGTGTGTGATAAAAGGACCTCCCAGATGAGTCTGACTCCATGAGGTCTTGGGAAATAATAATAATAATAATAATAATAATAGATTAGATATCATCTATTCTATTGATTTTCATTGCTGCATTCCTCCTGAATATTTTTTTTCTTTTATTTTGGCTCATTTTTTTCTTATACAAGGGTGGTCTGAAAAGTTCTCGGCCTCAACCATAGATGGCAACACTATTAGCAAAATGTTTTTTTCAAAGTTGGTACATCTGTCATAAGCATCCATGTGAAATTGCAAGTCATTCTATCAAGTAGTTTGTTTTATACGGCTATCTGAAGCAAAAGTGTTGTCTATATTCCTTGAAATGGATAAAATTGAGTATTGTGCGGTTATAAAATTCTTTGTAAAAGAAGGTTTAACACCAAAAGAAATTCATTTGAAGTTCATAAAGGTTTATGGGCACTCTTCTCCTTCATTCTCGACAATTAAGAAATGGACTGCTGAGTTTAAACGTGGCTGTACCAGCCTTGAAGATGATCCACGTGAAGGACGTCCAAAAAGTGTAACACCAGAAATCATTGCTCAAGTACATGATATGGTAAATCTAGTTTAATCCTTTATCCAAGTGTAAGCAAACAAAGTTTGCGCCTGAAAATATCTTCAGGACTGAGGTAAGGTAGTACAACACATGATATGGATTGAATGACTGGCAAGTCAGAGTGCATGAAATTACTGAGACTATAGACATTTCAAAAGAACATGTTGGATATATTTTTCATGAAGAATTGCAAATGAAAAAGCTTTGTGCAAGATGGGTGCAGTTCTTGCTCACAGCAGATCAAAAATGAAAATTTTTGATCTGCTGTGAATGTCTCACATGAAAATCTCTGAACAGTGCTTGGAGCGTTTTAACAAGAATAAAACTGATTTTGTGCATTGATTTATTACTATGGATGAGAATAGTCTTGAATTCATCTTTATACACCAGAATCCAAACAGCAGTCAAAACAGTGGACAGAAGCTGGTTGTTCAGCTCCAAAGAAGAGAGAGTGTTCCATCAGCAGGAAAGGTCATGGCATCGGTGTTTTGGGATGCTAAAGCATTTTGTTTATTAATTATCTTGAAAAGAGTAAAACAATAACCGGGGAATATTATTCCGATCTTTTAACCAGAATAGATGAAAAAATTCGGGAGAAAAGATGCGGTTTGCAGATGAAAAAATCGTCATTCATCAAGACAATGCACCTGCCAACAAAGGTTTTGGTAATGGGAAAATTAAGGGATCTGCACTATGAACAGTTGGAACATCCACCCTATTCCCCAGATCTGGTTCCCTCTGACTTCTATCTTTTCCCAAAACTAAAACTCTTCCTCGCTGGTCAGTGTTTTTCTTTGAATCAAGAGGTGATTGCAGCTATAGATGGGTATTTTGCAGATCTTACTGAGAACCACTAAAGGGATGGAATAATGGTGCTGGAGCATTGATGGAATAAATGTATCCTTCCACTTAAGGGAGATTATGTTGAAAAATAAAAATAATTTTGAAATTAGAAATTTGTTTTTTCATTCTTTTCAGACCATCCTCATAGTCCAGAGCATCCTCATCTTTAGTTTATCTGCAGATAATATCCTATGTGCAATGTATTGTTATTAGCAAAACACTGGACTGAATTTCACTCAACTGGAAAAAATTTGTTGATAAAGGAGGAAGTGAACTTACAAAAGTGGAACTCTGGACTTAAGCATTAGTAGCAAACTCTGGATAAAGACCCATTATGTGTGATGTTGAGTGATCTGAGTTGGCAATTATCATGAAGCCAGATGACAGACCACAAGATGTGAGATTGCTTAAAGTCCTATGTGCCAAAGCCGCTCAAATGCCTTAGAGGTATCAAGCAACCATTTCAGTTTCTGTAAATTTTTTGGGAGCATTTGTCTGAAGGGGGTTGATGTAAACAAAGAGGGCAGCAGTGATCTTTTATATTTATACTGGTTATCTTTTATTAATTGAGAAGTTTCCAGGTAATATAGTATTTGGTGATTGTTAGTGGTTTTCTTCATTACTTTAGGAAGAATTAAGAGATATCCCATAATCAGCCACTTCCTTTCTTAAGAAGAGGTTGAACATGGGTTACTTCCAAACTGAAGGATTAGGTGCTAGTAGAGAGGCAAGAATATAAAAGTGACATGGACAATTAGAGAAATGCCATCTTCTCCAAACTGGATACCAAATTTTTCTGGTTCTGATTTCTTATTCTGATTCTCTTTCTGATGAGAAATTAAAGGGCACATTGTACTCAATGTTATGAGTTTGGAATGGTAGAATGACATTTACTAATATCATCAATGCAATAACTGGAAGAAAAGTAAAAAGCCAGGAGATTTGGAAACTATGTGGTAAAAATGTGTGATGAATGCAGGGGAACTAGAATTCCCAGGATGGCAGGAGTGGCCTCTTGTGGGAATGGATGCTTGGGGGGGGGGGGGGGACAACATCAGGTAACATGGAGTCCAGTGGGGGTAATACATAGGTATAGAAGCAGTGATATTTTTATGCTTTATACTAATGCCAGAATATCTGAAATAAAGGAGATGAATTGGTGGCACTGATAGCATCAGCCTGGACAAAGATTATTGGGATCTCTGAGACAGAGTTGACAGAAGATGATATAATAACAGGAATTGAAGTAGCAGGGTACAGCATTTTTTGGCAGGATAGAAAGAGAAAATGTGGTGGTGGAGTACTTATAAGTGATGACTTATGTCCTCTAAGAGTGGGGGCTTTGGAAGGCAGTGACACTAATGGTTTTGAAAGCGTATGGTGTAGTGGCAGCCCGTACATAAGCACTGCAACACTGCAGCATCCCCCCCCCCAAGGAAAACATGAAAAAATTAAATTTTATTTGTGTTTATAAATAATAACAATGCTTACAACATTATATAAATGCAGTACAACATGTTAAAGGGTACAGCTTATGTTTTGACATTGATTGAATATTTAATGATTGGAATTGTTCGATTAATGCTTTAGATTACGAAACAAATGCACTGCGATCTAACGCCAATATTCGTTTGCGCTTGTCATTGCACATTACATCATTCTCACACTGCTCAAATGGCAGTGTATTTTTAGTATACTTACGTGCCTTATTATTATTATTTCGGGCAACTCCAGGGAGTCGATAGACTCATTGAGGGAGGCCCTAACATCATTTCGAGAACAACTATTCGACATTCATACAGTATCTATCATACCTCGCTTTGAACTCATTCACGGTCATAGCACCCACAACAGACTCTGGCAGCTTATTCCACTCATTCACCACTCTCCAAGTAAAAAAACCTAGCTCTAACACCCCTGCTAACCACATTCTTGCCCAGCTTCCATGTATGGCCCCTAGTATTCCCACCACCAGTCCTATTCTCAAAAATATCTTCTGCATTAATCTTATAGAAATAATTCAGTAATTTGAATGTCTCAATCATATCACCCCTTTTCTGCCTATTAACCAATTTTTGCAACCCACAAATCTTCAACCTGTTCTCATAAGGTTCATTCCACAGATCTGCTATCATCTTGGTCACTCATCTCTGGATACTCTCCACCTCCTCCCCATCAAGAAGAAACCCTGGCGCCCATATCTGGGCACAGTAGTTAGATGGGGTCTTATCAAGGCTTGATACAGAGGAACAATAACTTGTTTGTCTCTGCTTGTTAAAGTATTTTTCAGAAGCAAAGTGATTTGATAAGCTGATTTAGCCACTTTTGCGATGTGCCCCCTAAACTTCAACTCCCTATCCACCAACACCCCCAAATCCCTGGCCTTATCAATCTCCTGGAGTACAGTTCCACCAATGTGATATACTGCTGCTAATCTTTTCCCCCCAAAATGCATAACAACTTTGCCATGCTAAATCGACATCCATTTTCCTTAGCCCAGTCCTTCAAACTATCCAAATCATTTTGCAAAATTTTGACATCCTGTGCACTCACAATTGCTCTACCCAACTTTGCATCATCAGCAAACAAGTGAACATTTCCTCTCAGATCCTTTCCTATATCATTAATGAACAAATTGAAAAGTAGTGGTCTAAGAACAGAACCCTGCTGCACATCACTAGTCACAAGCCGTCTTTTGGACTCTACTCCTGAATAAACCACTCCCTGATATCTCTCCATCAACCACCCTCCTACCCATCTCACCAACCTTATATCCATCCCCATATGCTCCAGTTTACTGATTAGAGTTCCATGTGGTATCCTGTCAAAGGCCTTGGCAAGGTCCAGTAGACTGACTGTAAACCCATTACCCTTATCTAGTTCAGTCGTCACTGTGTTATAAAACGTGAGCAAGTTACTGAGGCATGATCTAATCCTTCACAAAACCATGTTGTCCCCCTTACAGTATCCCATTTTCATCTATCCCATCCTGTATTTTTCTCTTGACTAATTTCTCCAAGACCTTGACAATGATTCCTGATATGTTAATTGGTCGGTAATTTACAACAGCAGTCATGGAACAACCTTTATGCAGTGGAACTATTTTCCCCTCTTTCCACCAGCTCAGGACCAACCCAGACCCGAGACTCAAATTAAACAAAATGGTCAAGGGTACTGACAATTCTTTAGCCGCTTCACGTACGACACGAGCTGGTATACCATCCATTCCCACAGATGTATTGACATTTAGGTTTTGCAATAGACTACTCATATCCACTTCATTCACCATAATTCCTGTATAATCTATTGGTTCATTCATTTCTGCAATGTCACCACTTGGATGACATATTCTTGCAAAATGCTCGCTCAGTAATTCAGCTATATCAACTGATTCAGTTACCTCCCTACCATCACATTCTTTAAAATCATTCTGCCATATACATTTTTCTTTTACTTGCAACATATCGAAAAAACTGTTTGGAATTCTCTTTAGCGTGCATGGCCAATGTTCTTTCATAATCCTTTTTTGCTTTTCTTACAACACTCGTTACCCTTCAGGCCTGGGCATTATACCGTTCATGTGCCTGCCGGTCACCTTTCTCCTTAAATTCCTTCCATAGTTGTTTCTTTTTTTGCAGCTCAAGCTTAATGGTGTTTTTCATCCATTTAACCCCTACTTGATATATTATTCAGACTCTAGGTATACAGTCAGCCATTGCTTCATGCAAGCACTTCTTAACCACCTCCCATGCACTATCAACTTTTAGCCCTTGCAGTTGTACATGGCACTGAACCAATCAAACTCCTAAGCATGTCATACTTACCAGCCTGATAATACCACATGTACCCTGTCTTAATTGTAAATTTCACACCTTTAGCCACCTCCCAAGTCAAGACCCTATGATTGCTCTCACCAATTGGTGGCAACGTGGTCATATTCATTACAGCCAAATTCTCAGATGCAATTACTAGGTCAAGCACTCTCTAACCCCTAGTATTTTCCATTACATGCTGTTGCAGATAGTTATCCCTTAATAACAGCATAAAATCCAATTCCTTTCTCCCATGTGTCCTCTCCTCCTTCCAATCAATGTAATCACAGTTGAAATCTCCCACAATAATTACCCTCCTTCCACTCATTTCTTCTATTTGCTTATGCATACTATATCCACCATCTATTCCATGACCTGGTCTATAGCAGCACCCAATTGTATATTTTGTTCTGATAGTTTTAATCTCACACCAAATAGCCTCAAATGTGCTCTTTTCTCTATCCTGCAGTTCCACTTCTATTCTCCTTGGCTGTAGCTCATCAGCTATCATCAATAACACTCCCCCCCCCCATTTTATTCTCCCTGTCACTCGTGAACACACCATACCCCTCACATTCAATCCCACTAGCTGTGTCATCTTCTGTCAGCCATGTTTCACTAATGCCAATAACCTGTGGTCTGGAAGTGCCAACCAAGGCCAAAAATTCTTCCTTCTTGTTCCTAATACTTCTGGCATTAGTATACATGAATTGCAGAAGCCGATTTGTCCCATCCCTATTTTGATGCCTTATACTAACTATCCCATTCTGATTCGTGGTCTTTCCTACTCGCTTGGGCATATTACACAAACTTAACTGTCTCCCTAAAGTCTGCATATCTACTTCCCCCATTTGATAATTCTAGTTTCCCTGATTCTACACATTCACTTCCACTACATTCGACAACACCTTTTCAAGTCTCCGTACACCAAATCCATTCAAATGTAAACCATCCATTTTATATAAATCCTTTAGCCCATCGAACTCATTCCACACATCCACAAATTCCACACCACTCATACTACATAATTCACACATAAAGTCATTAGCAGTTATGGCTCTCCTTCTATGCTCTTCACTGTCATACTGCAGAAACAGACTCACCATCCTAACTCTCTCACTCTTCTCTTTTGCTACCTCAAGCAGTTCCTTCACATCCTCAATCATAGCCATTTTGTTTCCTTTCAAATCATTTGTACCTGCTACCACTGTCAATTCTTTCACCCGCTGCTTTTGCATTCTAATTGACTCGCTTACATTCTTAACATTTGCACCAGGTTGGTACAATTTTGTTAAACTCTCAACTAACACACCTCTTACTAAGGAATCTCCATACAACACTTGCTCTTTCATTTTGTTTACACTCACTATCATACCCTTATTTTTTCTATCATACTTTTGCCGATTATTAGTCGCTATGCTTGGTAAACATTTTTTGCCAATGCTCCAGCTGCCGATTTGCCCTATGTATCGCTGCACTTAATAGAGCAATCTCACTCATTGTGTCAGTGTCATCATTTTTATTCTCCGATGATTCATTCAATTGTTCTCTATGTTTACCTTCAGTCTCACTTTCAACACCACTCTCACAGCTATCAAGTATTAACTCGCAAATATCACCATTCATACCTCGCATATCACTGTTATCTAGATTCTTACTTTCAACATCGATATCACTCACACGACCTGAAACACTCTTTAAATCCTCACATTCTTTACACTTTTTGCACACATTCACTCCACTATCGTTGTTTAACCAGACCCCAAACGGTACACTGAATCAAATCCTTTAAGTTAAAATTTTTAGACAAATATTGCAACCTTGACGCCATCTTTGTATTCCTCTTTATAGGAACCATGTGCACAGATAATCGTATCCATTCAATTTACTATTAAAATACTCAAAAAACACATAAAAATTACCCAGACATGCTAAAATACTAAAAGTAAACAATACTATGTAAATACTATGAAAAAATTCACCAATTATTACTCAAAATATCACTTATCTGTTCAGGAGCTATCCACAAACACTACACACCATGTAGCCCTCTCAATTCGTAAAAATGATATTTCTGTGAGATATGAAATGTTTATTATTGGTGCATGTGCATGGTGAACTATTTTTTGTAAATCTTATTTTATTTTGTTAAAATAACATAATTATTTATTTATTATAGATACAAAGCTGAATTATGACAAGTGTCACTGTTGAAAATATGAAAAGAATTATATTTTTTCAATTATCATTACACGAAACAAATGCACTGCGATCTAACGCCGATATTCGTTTGTGCTTGTCATTGCTATTGACGAAACTTTTATTATTGGTGTTTGTTCGTAGTGAGGATGAAATATTTTTAATAAAGCAATTTTAGTATGTAAATTTATTTATTAATAAATTCGTTACTGATTAGGAAAAAAAAGTTTTTTTTTTTTTTTTTGTATATGCAGCACTCCCACTTAAAATTTTCACCGCCCACCACTGGTATGGTGTGAGGTAGAAATGGATAGAATATTTAGTGGAGTGTTGCTACAAACCAAGGAGCACAGTGGGGTGGGGAGCAAGAGATGTTTAGGTAGTTGATCTTGGCAAGTGCATGAAGAATGATTGTTATGGGAGATATTAACTACAGCAGTATAAGCTGGGAAGAGGAAAATGCATGAAATAATAATAAGGGAATGGAATTTCTAGAATTCTTGAGGGACAAATTTCTTAGGCAACATGCAATAGAGGGAACAAGAGGCTCAAGAGTTTTGGATTTGCTCATACCATCAGAAGAGCTGATAATAAGTGAGATGACATCTCTCCCACCAGTTGAAGAGGGTGACCATGTGGTTTTGACTTAGAAGATGAATAGGCATGCAGGAGTATCAAAGAAAAGGGAATGAATGTATATGGAATTATAAGGCAGGTAATTATAATAGTCTTAGATATCAACTAGGGGAATTCAATGAGGACGGAATTGGGAGGCCAGGATATCATTAGTGCTTGGGAAATTGTGAAGGAATATTTGATAGCAGCAATAATAAGCTGTATTCCATGAGTGAAGAAGAGTACACAATTTGGTGTGAAGTGGATGACAAACAATATCAAATAGGAACTGCAGTTGAAAAAGAGATTATGGAAGAGATATAAAGAGAGGGGTAGAGGGTGACTGGTATGGTGAGGAAGGCAAAACTGGAATATGAGAAGAGATTGACACTAAGATCCAAAGAAAATCCTAGGCAATTTTTTAGCTATGTGGCCAGTAGGAGGAGAAATGATTGTGGAAGAATGACATTGAAGGATAAAAATGGGAATAGAGTGACTGATGCAGAGGACATAGTGGAGTTGCTCAATGAGTATTTCGTCCTGGAGAAGGTTTTAATATTAGAGGGATAGGGCAGGTTCAAGGTTTTAGAGGTGCAAGAGGAGAGAGTGTTCAAAATACTGAGTACTCTGGATGTCAGTAAAGCTGTGGGACTGGATGGTACTTCCTCACGGGGGGAGAGAACGTGCTAAAGAACTGACAGCTCCATTGACCTGTCTCTTTAATAAAAGTCTGGATGCGAGAAAGGTACCCAAGGAATGGAAGATAGTTCCATTGCACAAGGGCAGTAGTAGACTGGAAGTTTCTATTTATAGGCCAGTTTGTGTGTTATCAGTAGTTGTTAAGATCTTGGAGAAATTAGTGAGGGACTACAAAGAGCGTTGGGCAGATGAGGGTGATGTTATCTGTAAAAATCAACATGGATTTGTTAAAGGAGTGCTCATCCTTTTGTAATACGATTGCCTTTTATATTAAAGTGACAAGAGCAATTGATGACGGAAAGGCATATACTGCTTTTTTTTTTTGGATTTTGCAAATGCATTTGACAGGGTGCCACACGATAAGCTGATATTTAAGTTGCAGCACATTGGTTTAAATATTGGGTTAGTCAACTGGATTCAGGATTGGCTGTCTGATATGTATCAGAGAGTTGTGTATGGTGGGGCAGTATCAAGGAAGCAGAAGGTTACAAGTGGGGTTACACAGGCTCAGTACTGGGACCTGTATTGTTCAACCTTTATGTCAATGACATTGTCAGTAGATTGCAAGGTGATATTCAGTTGTTTGCGCATTATGTTAAGCTGGGAAGGGTTATCAGAAACAGTGCAGATGTGGCATCCGTGCAAGAGGATTTGAATAAACTATACAGATAGGCAAATGAATGGGGGTGTCGGTTTAATGCAGCAAAATGTAAAATCTTCTACTGGAGGAAGTAGGGGAAAACAAGAAATCTGGGAGTGATGATTGATAGAAAACTGAAATTCAGGGATCATATTTCAAAGGTGGTGAAGGTAACCCAGAGGATTGCTGCAATACTGAGAAGGACACAGACTTGCAGAAATAAGAGTTATCATTCCGTTGTATAAGACTCTGATCAGGCCACACTTAGATTTGTTCTCAAATTTGGTCCCCAGGATTAGAAAGGGATAAATTAACTGTGGAAAGGGTACAGAGGTGGATAATAAAGATGGTGTCAGGACTGTGCAATGTTAGTTATGAAGATAGGCTGAGGGAATGTGGACTGCAGAGTTTGGTGCAGAGTTTAGAAGGAGGAGAGGTGATATGATAGAGACTTTTAAACTGTTGAGAGGCAGTTACAGGGTGGACATTGGGGAGCCCTTTTGCTTGGTGGAATAGCAGGAAGGAGCTATGACAAGGGGCCATCCCTGGAAGTTACGAAAGGAAGCTGTGAGCAGGAGGGTGAGGAGCGGTTTCTCGTGGAGGGTGGTTGAACCGTAGAATGCATTGCTTGAGAGTGGTGAGAGCAAGAACTGTCAGTGAGTTCAAGGCGTGGTATGATAGATCTTGTGTTTCCTAAGAAGGATCTCTCACGATGAGTCTCTTGACTCCATGGTGGTCTGAATAATAATTAATATTTACTAATTAAGAAATAAATAGTATTGTTATAAGTCATGGTTGTGTGTTTATTGTTTCTTAATTCTTACAAGCCATTCAGGATATATTAAGACCTAACATCTTTGTGGTCTATGCAATCATAATTTTGAGTTTTTTTGAAAATGCTCGCCTTTTAATCTTTTATATCATCCTATTGCAGTTTTTTCCTCTTTTATCTAGAAAAGCGGAGTATCCCAGGTGAAAGCTATTATGGCAGTTATATTGGCAATTTAAAAACAAATGCCCACGATGTAAAAGGAGCAGTTTACCTTGCCAGTGATGATACTTTTTTCTTAGTTGGATTCAGTTACGATGGTCAAGGACCAGGCAAGTATAAGAATTACTATTCTAGAATGTGTAAATGAAAAAGAATTATTTCTATGAAATAATTCTAGGTTTTTTGATTTTTTTAAAATTAATACTGTACAATGTATTTCAGTTTTTGTTAATAACATTTCTTTCACATTTTTAATTTGTATTATAATTCAAAAAACATATATTTTATTTTTTTATTAACTGAAAATTCTGAATGTTACTTTGCCTTTATTTTTGAAAGGAGAGGTGATTATCCTTTCCAAATCTTCTAATATCTACGAATTTGACTGTTATATAATTTTTACACTAGTAACTTTATAAAATTTTAGTATTGTCTCTTTCTCGATTTAAACCATCATCATCCCAGATCTTTATTTCCTCCACCTCCTCCAATATATACACCCACCAAGTGTATACTCTGTATTTCTTCTTTGTTTTCCAAAGTTTAAAACTTGATGCTTTTCAACATTGAACTGGTAACTCCTACTCCTCATAGTTCTTCCTAACTTTACTCATCTGCAAACAATTGCATATACCTATTCAAACTGCCAGCCTGGTTGGCCAAATGGTTAGCATATCTGCTCTCCAGCCAAAAGGCCGTGAGTTCGAATCCTGCCGTGGGCATGGATGTTTGTGATTGTCTGTATACTAGTAGTGGTGGTGGTGGACAGTAGATGGCATTGGTGTAGATGATGCAGTTGGTGGATGAGGCTGACTGGTGGAGATGGAGAGTTGTAGAGTAGGTGCCCTCCCTCAATCGGTCTTGGAACTCCATGGAGGTGTCTAATAATAATAATAAAAACCTTGCCCAGTATCATTATCATTAACAAATTTGGGTGCATAAGACTGCCCCAAAATTTGGGAAACATATATTAGAAGAACTTCAGCCCAAAGGCCAATAACTACCAATATAGCCCGCCAGGGGACACCATCAGGACTTTAGGAAAATGGTAGCTTCCTCGCTTCATTTCTCATTTGCTGTTATGTAGCACTTGCGTGCATCTGTTCTTTATTTTAAGTTCCCAAGAAGATGGCAACGTGACGTTGCCGACATATCGGAAAGTATTTATTAAATTCGTTTTTAATTTATATTTCTAGTGTACGCTGTCAATTCCTTAATTATTACTTATCATGTTTAACCAGCGTATAAGCCTTTCAACAAGAATTAGTATCATTAACATATAGATGAAACAACACCTATAGGTCCTAAAACAAATCTTTGAGCACACCATTAGTGACTTTCCGCTTCTGGAATAATTGCTCCTCCATCAGCCAGTCTCCATTCCAGTGCACTAATTTGATATCAAACATATCCATTCTAGTTTAACTATCAACTCATTGAGTTACAATCTATCAAAAACATTTGTAAAATCTAAGTATACTATAGTGTATCGATCTCCTTTGTCCAGTGCACCTTTCACTTTATCATAACAAGTAAGAGCATATTACCAAAACCTGATCTTATTTAGCAAATCTGTGCAGTCCATCAAAGAAAATACCACCGTTGTCAACCCAATTCTGGTTCTCACTAACTTCTCCATCACTTTAAACACAAACAAATGATGCACAGATTGGCCTATTTTAATTTGAAGCTTCAGTTCTGTCAATCCTTTCACTTCTTTGGAACTTGACTCATATTAAACAAGTATGCCAAAGCAGTCTTCTTCCTGTGATAATCCCTCAAAACACATGGTGATATAAATTAAAGATGCCAAGAAATTATATTCTTGGTTTAATCCTCTATCCAAGTGAAATAAACAAAGTTTGCACATGAAGTAACTTCACAACCGGGCAACTTGTATATAGAGGCTAATGACTTCATATCACTTGCTTAGTATCCCTGCTAACGCAAAGCACATATCCTTATGTACATGTATAATGCTATGCATTATGAGGAAGGGTCACTACCCAGACTAGTTTCAACCTTTATTGAGAACTCAGTAGGAGTCAGACCCAGAAGTGATACCAAATTTGAAATAATGCATAAGTCATATTTCCATATACAAGTAGCCAAAAGGTATCACACCTTATTACTAAAATACTCTGGATTAGAGATAGATGCTGACAGTTTTTCCACTTGGTTATACTATAAATTAAAATGCCAAGAAATTATATTCTTGCTTTAATCCTTTGTCCAAGTGTCAGCAAACAAAGTTTGCACATGATGTAACTTCACAACTGGGTAACTCATATATAGAAATTAATGATGTGAAGTCATTAGCCTCTGTATACAAATTGTTCAGTCATGAAGTTACTTATGCACAAACTTTGTTTGCTTACACTTGGATAAAGGATTAATCCAAGAATATAATTTCTTGGTATCTTTAATTTATAGTATAACCAAGTGGAAAAGCTTTTAACATGGTGATATATCAAGTCCAACAGCCTTATTAACATAAAATTACTCAATTTCCCATATACCTCTTGTTGACTCACTCATGCTCTCTTTCTCCCATTCCACAGCTCTCAAATTTCGTATGTTGTCACATTGACAAGGACGAACTGCTCATTTAACATCTCAACTATGTTCTCTGTAGTAATATCCTTTTATTATTTTCTTCAGTTCAATATCAGCAGTATTTCCCCCCCCCCATCCTATCTTCTCTATCCTCTCTACTGCTGGCCAAGTCTCACTAATACAGTGATACCTCGGCTAACGAAGATAATTCGTTCTGGAATCTCATTCGTTAGCCGAAACGTGATTTCCCATAGGTTTATATAAAAAATCATTTAATTTGTTTTGGATGCTGCTTACTATTTAAAGATAAGTTTTACAAAATAGTAAAAAGCACACTATAAAAGGGCAAAAACTCACCAGAGGCTGAGATTAACAGCTACCCAATTAGATGAAGTAGAATGGAAAATAGAATGAAAAACTGACGACCTTTACACTATTATATACACTTTATTAAACTGAAAATATGTGCACGTTTTTACTATTCTTCTCCCAAATTTTCAAAGTTTATTCAAGATAAGTCTCCTCTTCTTCAGTAGCTGGCCTCTGTCTCTTTGCTAAAGGAGAAGTCAAAAATAGATGTGGTGTTTGGAGGAAGAAATTTTATCTTGATGAAGTTTTAAATTCTGCCTCCAAATCTTCTTCCAAGCCAGGTGGATGCCCTGGAGCATTGTCCAGAAGAAGCACAGCCTTTTCAGGCAAGTTTTCTTCTCTCAGGTACTTTTTCACCATGGGCCCAAACACCTCCACAATCCACTCTGTGACTATGCGTCTTGTTACCCATGCCTTAGTGTTTGACTTCCAATAAACACTAAGCATGGGCTTGCAAACATTCTCCTTCTTGAAAATTCTTGGTGTCTCAGAGTGGTAGACCAACATTGGTTTAATTTTGAGATCACCATTTGCATTAGCACAAAATAAAAGAGTTATTCTATCTTTCATAGGTTTGTACCCTGGCATACATTTCTCTTCTTTTGTGATGAAAGTTCTTTTGGGCATTTGCTTCCAGAACAGCCCAGTTTCATCACAATTAAACACTTGTTCTGGCTTGTATCCATGAATGATGGTTCACTCCTGAAATTCTCTAACAAACTTCTCAGCCTCCTCTATTTGCACTGGTTCCTTCTCCATGTCTAATTACACTATGGATTCCTGACCTTCTCTTGAATTTCTCAAACCATCCTTGCTTCTTTTGAATTCTTCCTCTGCCTTCTGTACTGTGTCCTGCCACATTTTTCTTCAAATTTTCATAAATCATTCTGGCTTTGCTGCAGATCATCTCTTGAGTCATAGTGTCACCAGCCATTTGACGCTCACTTATCCAGATCATCAGAAGCTTTTCCATTTCTTCATTCACGGAACTTCTTTGGGATTGAGAGGCCAAGGTCTTCACACCAGCTGCAACCGAAACTGCCTTAATCTCCTCCTTCTTCAAAATTGTAGCTATTGATGATGATGCTATGCCATGCTTGACTGCTAAATCCATAATTCTGACTCCTCTTTCATATGCTGAAATTATTTCTTTCTCCATATTCAGTTGTGAGCAACTTTCTGCTTCCCTTTGGTTTATCGCTTACTTTTTTTGGACCCGTTGTCAAGAAAATTTTTTTTCCCTTTTAAAATTTTTGTCTGAAAAATATAAAAGAAATACGACATATAGCATATTATTTATTTAATTAGATAAGAATAGAATTTACTAATTATAAATTAATCCCCCATAGTAGAACTTAGCCAAGTACTAAAGAATAAATGCTATCACACTTACCTCTCGCATTCACAGCCACACGGAGTGTGCACCATACTGACACTGGTATGAGGCGTCCCGCCTCTCGCTGTCTCGAACGTAAACAACCAAGTCAGGTTGGTGGGGGTCTCCCCCTATATGATGTGGTCAGCTCATTTCTTTGTCACACATATACAGATGGAAAAGATAAGCTCCTGGAATGGTCCAACCGTTCATGTTTGCTGCTTTATGTTAGCGCGTGCATCCACTAAAACAGGGGTTCCCAACCTTTTTGTTTCCTAGAGCACATTCTAAAATACTGGTAGAGCGATGGGCACCATCCTTTTTTTTTTTCAAGCAAATTTTTTGAATTCTTTTGTTAAATGAATACATACAAAGTTTACATTATAATCAAATGTTTTATTACTTATAAAACATTTGATTATAAATCCATTGATATTGCCAACCATTGCTGGTGCCCCATCAGTAGTTATCGCAGACAGCTTGTGCAAAGGCATATCTATCGACTTGGCGTATATTCTGAATGTATTATAAATATATTCACCCATTGTTCGTACCTTCATAGGTAATATTATAAGTAGATCTTTTACAGTGGAGTTACTAAATACCATTCTCACCTTAACTGCCAACTGTGCTGTGTCTGATACATCTGTTGACTCGTCAAATTGTAAAGAGAACCAGTTACATATTTCCAAGTCACTTTTTAACTGAGTTTGTATGTCCATTGAAATTACATGTATTCTTCTTGTGACGGTGTTATTTGACAATTGTAAATCTTGTATTGCTGACATAATCTCACGTTGTTAGAAAATCCCTCAAATAAACAATCGGCACCAGTCAAAAATGCTTCTTTTAACAACTCGCCATCTTGGAACAGTTTTTTATTCTTTGCGAGCATGTGAGAAATTTTTAAAGAAGCAATGGTGGCATTTTTAGATGTTACCACATGTCTAGTGAAATCCGACTGTTGGGCAGACAGGTTCGATTTTTTTTTTTTTTTTAGATTTAAGTGGATAATTCGTATTAAAAGTGCCATGCATTGTCTGGAAGTGACGTTCAACATATTATGTTTTTTCGGAATTGCAACACTACTGTTGCACGACAAACAAACACAATTATCTTTAAAATTAACGAAACAATATGTTTCCTCCCAGTCAGTGTTAAAATTATAGGTTCATTAAAAATCAAAATATTTCAAAAATTTAAGTACAAGACACTTAAAATTATGCGCATATAACCAGCAACAGATAATGAACAACTTCGAATGCGCATCTACTTTACATTGTATGCATTTAATACTCGTCATGTGTCATTAATGCATGCCATGAATTGTTGTGTGATGCACGTGATTATTTCAAACTATACGTGGTTGAACAGCGGCGGGCACACACAAATTGGTCGACTGGCACCATGGTGCCCGCTGGCATAGGGTTGGGAACGCCTGCACTAAAACATTAGTTAGCCGAATCCATATTCGTTAGCCGAGTCCGAAAAACAGTGAAAAAAATCTTTGTTATCCGAAAAATTTGTTAGCAGGGTCACTCGTTAGCTGAAGTATCACTGTACCTATAACTTTTGGCAAGGTTGCACTAACCAATGCCAAAACCTCTTCCTGTTATTTCTGATACTACCTCATATACTTAAACTGTAACATCCCATTAGACCCCAACCACTTTTCAATCTTATATTGACTATCTCATCCAATATTGTTGCTTGAGAGACTAGATATTGCATTTCTTGGTCACACTCATCACCTCATGCCTGCACACACTCACAGATTAGGGTGTATGCAGGTGTGTGTGTATGTACCTGCACGTGCGCACACACACGCACACACACACACACACAGACTCATCTGAATCCATCCTAATTGCTTTAGGTTTCCTGACTTTGTGTGTCCACACTCAGTGAATAATTGTCGAGATACCTAACACTGAATCCATTTAAGTGCAGTCAGTCAGCAAAATATACATTCTTCCATCTATCAAATTCAGCCCATAGGTCTACAAACTCTACATCGTTTCTTCTACACAACCTGTGCATTGATTCATTTGTACCATGCCTTGAGGCTTGCAATTCACTTCCATCACATCATGGTAGTAAACTTAATATTTTCACCTGATGTTCTTCTTTTTTTGTTTCTTCCAATAACTCCTTCACATCCTCCCTCATATACTATTTCTTACCTCTCAGGTCATTAGTACCAGCCAAAACAATGAATTTTTCACAGCTTCATTAATTTTATTGATTTTCACACCAAGGAAACAAGATTTTCTCACACTTTCATTAAGTACTCCTCTTATCATGGAATCACTAAAATTTTTCTCCTCATTCTCTCTCATATCTTGGGCCGCTTGCTTTTTTCTCCTCTCAGTTCTACTGATCTTGACACTTCTGTGATTGTTCAATTCCAAGCTTTGTCCTATAAAGGACTACATAAGCCTGCTGTTTCCATATCTTGGGCCGCTTGCTTTTTTCTCCTCTCAGTTCTACTGATCTTGACACTTCTGTGATTGTTCAATTCCAAGCTTTGTCCTATAAAGGACTACATAAGCCTGCTGTTTCCATATCGAGGTCCTCTTTGTTTGCCTGATCTACCACCCTCACCATACCTTTAAAATCATCTATGATATTTATTTTCTGGACTTCTGTCAATATTGTCTATCCTACTATCGTGTGCTTGTACTCTGCAATCAACTTACACTCATTCTCTAAACACTTGCTCCACATTCATTTATTAGTCTCACTCTCCTTCCACAAATCTTTCAGATTTTGCAATGAATACATCTCACACATACTGCACTGAATAAAATCTCAAAAAACTCAACCCACCCAACAAGGTTGTTTTGGCTGCCATTATTCTACTATGCATTTTCACCATACTGACAGTATCTACTTTAAAACAAACATAAGTTTTTCTTAAATCTGAATAACTGTCTATCACACACCCATGTAAAACAAAAAAACTACAATGAATTATTATTAGTATTTAGGCCTCCATGGAGTCAAGAGACCCATTATGGGAGGACCTTCCCAGGACACACAAAGTCTATCATACCACTCCTTGAACTCATTGACCGTTCTTGCTCTCACCCTCTATTAGGCAATGCATTCCACGGTTCAACCACCCTCCATGCAAATAAACCACTCCTCACTATCTTGCTCATAGCTTCCTTTTGCAATTTCCAGGGATGCCCCCCCCCTTGTCATTACTCCTTCCTGCTGTTCCACCAAGTGCAAAAACTCCCCAGTGTCAACCCTGTAACTGCCTCTCAGTTTAAAAGTCATGATCATATCACCTCCTTCTATCCACCAAGCTCTGCAGTCCACATTCCTTCAGCCAATCCTCATAACTAACATTGTACAGTCCTGAAACCAACTTTGTTATCTGCCTCTGTACCCTTTCCACAGTTAATTTATACTGTTCAAATCCTGGGGACCAAATTTGAGAACAATAGTCTAAGTGTGGTCTGATCAGAGTCTTATACAACAGAATGATAATGCTTTTATCTCTGCTGGTCAGCATCCTTCTCAGTATTGTAGCAATCCTCTGGGTTACCTTCATCACCTTTGCAATATGCTCCCTGAATTTCAGTTTTGTATCAATCATCACCCCCCAGATCTCTTGTCTCCCCTACTTCCACCAGTACAGCTCCTCCAATTGAGTATGCAGCCTCCCATCGACGTATCCCAAACTTCAAGACTTTACATTTTGCTGCATTAAATTAACTAATTTTTAAAATTTTAATCAATAATATCTTTCAGCACCATTCCCACAATGTGGCAAGCCCAATGTAATGTAATATATATTTGTGTACTATTAAATCCTATTAAGAGTTTTTAAAAGAATTTTATACTAAATATGGTATAGAAACAAATTTTACAACTATTGTTAAGTGCAATATAGAACTTAGCATTTGAGTGATACTGAAAATATAACATTTTGTTTTGTTTGCATTTTCAGTATCATTTATACAGTATGATGTAGTAAATATTTAACGTAACAGCCAACTTTCACCAAGCAAACACAAAGTATAGTGTCATGTTGATAAAGTGGTTTTTTTTATGTACATTTTATATTCTAGAGCAGGGACTGTTTAAACTTTTATAACTTAACAGCTTCTCGAAAGTAAATGTGTATACAAGTGATTGGTGATCATGAATCACTACATACAGTTTGCTATTTAACTTACACTGATTGGTACAGCAAAATGGCCACTTCTTAGTGTCAAGGAAAGTGACAAGTACAGAACATGTTCGGAATAGAAATACCAGACTAATGATTTAAAAAGCTGAAGTTGCAGTAAAGACTGATTTTATACTTAATTTTTATCTCTATATTGATGCTACCTTAACTCTTGAGGGATAAATATAATAAATGCATTCTGTCAGTGTAATGTGTTCTTACTATGAAGTTGATTATAACCTAAAATGTTAAGTTGTCTTTCATTTAAATTACATCATTTTTATTTCAGATGCATATTTTTGGGCTGGAAATGAACCCAAGCTTGCTCCAGATGGCTTTATCGTACCTGATGAATTAGGAACGTAAGTTTTTTTTTTTTTTTTTTTTTTTTTTTTTTTTTTTAATAAATCTATAGTAGGAGAAAAAATCATGATGATAATAATAAAAGTTACTATAGTAACTTTCTTCATTCAATAAAATATGGAATCAGTTTATTAGGATGTTTTTGTGGCTATGGTATCCATCTAAATACTAATAGATCTATCACGTTGAGTAAGACCACAAAAATCTTTTTAAAACATCAAGTAATGAAACCATGGGAAATTTATAGAGCAGTTGACTAATGTAGATGTAGGACTTATGATTACTTGATATATCCTTCAATCCCCATTTCCAGTCAACTGCCATAAGGATGTTCAGATGAACACATGGAAAATTATGCTATAAAAGTTACTGAAAAAGAGAGCCAAAAAACTTCACTTCGGCAAGGCAGAATTATTCAAATTAAGTGGATATTGAATCCAACATTATTCAGCTATGAAATAATGTCGGATTCAATATCCACTTAATTTGAATAATGGCATACAAGTACTGGATTAATGTGGAAGAGATTTTTCAGAGAATGGGTATAACAAGAGGCTCTGTCTGGAAACTGTATAAGGAGTGTATATCAGCAGGGGAGTAAGGAGAAGGATTTTTGCATGGAGAGCTGTCGATGAATGCAGTGTAATCAGAGTGTGCAAACATAGAATCAGTAAATGAGTTTAAGGCACAGCTGATGAGCTGTTCATTGTGCGTGTGTGTGTATGTATAAAACAATAGTGAAAAAAATGTAAAACAGTGATGTGAAACCTGGTTAAGACTAATTGAATTTTTTTTTTTACCCCCTGTTATAATTCTGTTTCTAATGGTAAAATGATTTGAAATGATTGCTACCAGGCTTTTTTTTTTATATATCAATTCCATTCATGAAAGGCTGTTAGTCTATAGTACATTAGCATTAGTATCGTGGATGGGCTAAAAGCTAGATGAGGTTGTAGTTTTAATTTTAATAAATGCAAGGTGTTACACTTTGGGGTACAGAAATATATGACTACATATGGTATTGGTGGAGCTGTACTCAGGAAGTGGATGAGATTTGTGATCTTGGGATGTGGTAGACAGTGGACTAAAGTTTTTTCGAGGACACATTACAAGTGTTATGAATACTGCCTATCGTACTGCTGCTGTGATTTAGATCACTGACATGTGGAGATAAGGAGGTCGTGGGGCCTCTATATAAGGCATTAGTTTAACTACACATGGACTATTGTGCTCAAATATGGTGGCCTGGTTTTTTTTGTGATGCAGAAACATTAGAGAGGATCCAAAAATAAATAACAAAAGTGATATTAGGACTCTGGAGCATTGGTTATGCAGAGAATTTTAGGGAATGTGAATTACAGAGTTGGGTGGATTGGAGGAAAAGAAGAAATATGATAGAGACCTTCAAGTTTAGTCAAAGGATTCTTTCAGATTAATATAGAAGAAATTATAAAAAGAGTGGATGTTAAGATGGGAAGAACAAGAGGCCATCCCTGAAAGTTGTAGAGATGTGAAGAAGAGTGTGAAGAGTAGATATTTTTTACGCGGAGAATTGTTGGTGAGTGAAATGCATTGCTAGAGTACATTATGAATGCAGGGAATGTAAAGCACTTCAAAGTTCATTATGATAGACATGTGGCTGGTAGAGTGGGCCTTCCATGATGAGTCTGACTCCATGAGGTTACCAAAATAATAACAATAATAAGTAATCTAGAAATCCATCTCTAGAGACCAAACGTGCAGCTTATTCAAGCCACTTCAGGCCTATGCTGTGTGATGAAATTCATTTACATCCTCAAGACATCTCACAAAACATATCCATGCCCATAGCAGGATTCAAACCCACTGGAGAGTGCAGACATTAACAACTTGATTGACCAGGCTGGTAACTTACTTCCAGCTAGATGTTTTAAAGGAACATGGGTGGCAGACATATATTTTTATAATTGAATGACACATATACAGAAAAATATAATTCATTTAACTCCAATAACAGATGATCAAATTTAAATCTACTGAAGTGAAGAATCTTAGTTTGATTCCAAAGAACTTTTCATCTAGTGTCAGGTTCATGGTAAGCAAGGCCCCACTTTTCAGATTCTTAGAATTTGATGTAGTGTTCATGTGCTTGGATTCTAATCTCAGCAGAATGATCTTTCTGTCCAAAATAAAGTCCACACACAAACAAAGCACTTGATAGACTGAAGGAAAAGTGAAAGTTGGTAATTTCCGTGTGTAGAGGCTTAAGTGCTGTGAGGACATCATATTAGAGGCTTAATGGATTGTATACAGCACTCAGAAAAGATTAAAACAGAATTTAATACTTCCTGTATATTTCGTCTCAGTAAATGAGATATCTTCAGAGATTACAAAAAAAACTAATGTAACATCAAAAACAAATAACACACAATACTAAGCCCAACCATGTGGGTGATACTAAAGTCCTATCTAGGTGGAGTGCCCTCTAAGGATGGTTGTAGATGAACTGGAATGTAAATTGGGACCTCTGGTGATAAGCGTTTCCCAATCTTAGGAAGCTTAATGCAACCATATTTGTTAAGATTTTTTTGATTCCTGAGAGCTGCTGCTGCTGATTCTAAGAATAGTCTCTCTTTTTTGAATTTGCTGTGGTGGAGCATTGTGGTTTTTTTCCATGAGATCCTGTGGGTTGTATCCAAGACATGGTCAGCCAAGCCTGACTGACTATAGTCGTGTTTGCAGATGTATGACTTATGTTCCTCCAGGTGGATAGTAGCTGATCTGCCTGTCTGTCCAAAGTACACCAGTTTACATGAACAGGGTACTTTACAGACTCCAGGTACTGAGAGAGGAGGGAGCTGATCTTTTGTAGACCGGATAAGGGTAGCAAGTTTGCGGTGGGGCTTAAATGCTGTGTGTAGGTTGTACTTTTTTAAAATCACGGCTATTTTTTCGGATGGGCCGCGGATGTAGGGTATGGTGATGGCATTTCTAAACTCTTTCTTAAGAGAAGACCGAGGAGAGGGGGAGGACCTGATTATTTTTTTAATACTGTGATCACTGTAGCCATTGGAGAGGAAAGTGTTGTGTATGTGGTCAAGTTCAGTTGTAAGGGCAGTTCCACTGGAACAAAGATTGTAGGCTCTCTTTGTTAGAGTTTTAATAATGCCATATTGTTGAGTGAGGTGGTGGTGGGAGAGTTTGTGAATGTATCTGCCTGTGTGTGTGTGTGGGTGGGTTTTCTATATACAGTGAAGGAAAGTGTACTGTTGGGAAGGCTACAGCGTCTAGGAAGGGTAAACAATTGTTCTTTTCCTTTTCCATTGTAAACTGGATTCTTGGATGTAAGCTATTGAGGTGACTGAGGAAAGGGTCTAATGTGTCTGGGCCATGAGGCCAAATAGAGAACACATCGTCTACATATCTTAGCCAGATAGAAGGTTTGAGAGAGGCTGAGTCTATGGCTCGTTTTCCAAATTCTTCCATATAAAAATTGGCAAGAGGGGTTGAGAGGGGGAGGGGAACCCATGACAGTTCCCCCTATCTGCTTGTAGATTTTGTTCTTCCAAGAAAAATAACCAGAATTGATGCAAAGGAAAGGGGATCTAAGATGTCAAAAGGAAAAACGTTTTTTTATTTTTAATGTATCAATTAAGGGAGTATTGGTAAACAATGAGGAGATGTCAAAGCTTACTAATATGTCTGTGTTATTTAAGGTTAGATATTCTATGAGGGTTTTAAAATGGGTAGAGTTTTTTATATAGTCAGTGCTCTAAGCCTTGGCCACAATTTCACGGTTGCTCCTAAAGAAGTGCGTGCTTGATGTGATGTACAATGTCGAACGTGGCATCTGTTGCTTAGCACCGGAGTTAGCAAATAACATCAGACTTAACATCACCTACATCCTCACCCAATCTCCACCTCCAAAAAGTAATTTATCGTCTGCCCAACGCACTGCTCTCATGAAATTACGAAAAGAAAATAGTATTGTCATCACCAGTGCAGATAAGGGTAATGCCACTGTCGTTCTTAATGGAATACAATTGGAAAATGGGGATTATCCTCTGAGATTGCTCTACCTACACCCCGCTAGAACACGACCCCACAAAAACACAAATTAAAAAATTTACTGAAAAAAGTGTCTTCCTGACCCCCGAAATCACAAAAAAACCCAAACCTTTCCGTTCCCGTCCCCCCCCCCCTGAATATACAGTTTACCAAAAATCCATAAACCTAATTCTCCACTAAGACCTATAGTAGATACCACTAACACACCTTGCTACAAGCTGTCAAAACAGCTGGCCAGCTCTCTGACCCCCCCCCGCTCACCGGACTTTCCACATCCTATATCAAAAAACTCTACCCATTTTAAAACCCTCAGAAAATCTAACCTTAAATAACACAGACATATTAGTAAGCTTTGACATCTCCTCATTGTTTTCCAATATTCCCTTCATTGATATGTTAACACTTTTAAAAAACGTTTTTCCTTTTGACATCTTAGATCTCTTTTCCTTTGCCATCAATTCTGGTTATTTTTCTTGGAAGAACAAAATCTATAAGCAGATAGAGGGAACTGCCATGGGTTTCCCCCCTCACCCCCTTTTGCCAATTTTTATATGGAAGAATTTGAAAAATGAGCCATAGACTCAGCCCCTCTCAAACTTTCTATCTGGCTAAGATATGTAGACGATGTGTTCTCTATTTGGCCTCATGGCCCAGACACATTAGATCCTTTCCTCAGTCACCTCAATAGCCTACATCCAAGAATCCAGTTTACAATGGAAAAGGAAAAGAACAATTGTTTACTCTTCCTAGACACCTTAGTTACACGCCTTCCTAACGGTACACTTTCCTTCACTGTATATAGAAAACCCACACACACACAGGCAGATACATTCACAAACTCTCCCACCACCACCCCGCTCAACAATATGGCATTATTAAAACTCTTACCAAGAGAGCCCACAATCTCCGTTCCAGTGGAACCACCCTTACAACTGAACTTGACCACATACACAACACTTTCCTCTCCAATGGCTACAGTGATCACAGTATTAAAAAAATAATCAGGTCCTCCCCCTCTCCTCGGTTTTCTCTTCAGAAAGAATTTAGAAATGCCATCACCATACCCTACATCCAAAAAAATAGCTATGATTTTAAAAAAGTACAACCTACACACAACATTTAAGCCCCACCGCAAACTTGCTACCCTTATCCGCTCTACAAAAGATCAGCTCCCTCCTCTCTCAGTACCTGGAGTGTGTAAAGTACCCTGTTCATGTAAACTGGCATACTTTGGACAGACAGGCAGATCAGCCACTATCCACCTGGAGGGAACATAAGTCATACATCCGCAAACACAACTATGGTCAGTCAGGCTTGGCTGACCATGTCTTGGATACAACCCACAGGATCTCATGGGAAAAAAACCACAATGCTCCACCACAGCAAATTCAAAAAAGAGAGACTATTCTTAGAATCAGCAGCAGCTCTCAGGAATCAACCAAATCTCAACAAATATGGTTGCATTAAGCTTCCTAAGATTTGGGAAACGCTTATCACCAGAGGTCCCAATTTACATTCCAGTCCACCTACAACTGCCCTTAGAGGGCACTCCACCTAGATAGGACTTTAGTGTCACCCACGTGGCTGGGCTTAGTATTGTGTGTTATTTGTTTTTGATGTTACATTAGTTTTTTTGTAATCCCAAGATGTCTCATTCACTGAAACGAAATATATAGGAAGTATTAAATTCTGTTTTAATCCTTTCTGAGTGCTGTATACAATCCATTAAGCCTCCAATATGATGTTGGTAATTTCCTTTTGGTAGATGGTATAAGACAGGTATTGTCAAAACTCTTATTCACAAAGTCATGCAATGACTACATGAAATTCTTCTGATTCCCTTTTATTGGAAGAATTAAATAAAATCACCATGATTACTAATAAATATAATGAAACTACCATCCAAAAATAAATTACTACCTGTCTGTTTGTCTAGTGTCTATCATATTCTTAGAATGACTCTAAATGACAAGTCTGGCCTTGCTTACCATGCCATTAATACTAAACAGAGTTCTTTTGGAATCAACCCAAGATTCTTGATGCCAGTAGATTTAAATTTAATTAACTGTTTCTTAAAACTTGTAAAAATATATGACATCAATGAGATCTTAACTACTAGCTAATGTACTATGACATCCAATTCTTTATTGCTCTGATTTTATTTTTTTATTTTATGTTGCAAACCTATAGTAGATTTTAATAAATTTAGTTTAATCCTTTACCCAAATGTAGGCAAACAAAGGCCTGAAGTATCTTCAGGACTGAGGCAACTCATCACCAAGCTCTCATCACTCCTTGTCTCAGTATCTCCCATAATACAAAGCACATCTCCTTGCAGACATCTATAATACTATGCATTAAGGGAAGGGCCACTACCCAGACAGGTGTTTCAACCTTGATTGAGGTGTCGTCAGTGGGAGCCAGACCCAGAAGTGGTGATACTAAGGCAGAAACAATGGAGAGGTCATATTTACTTATGCGAGTTGCCAAACGTTGTACCACCTTATTATTAATTTACTCTCAATTTAGAGAAAGATGTTGGAAGTTTATTTTCCACTTAGTTAGACTATAATAAATTTAGTTTAATCCTTTACCCAAGTGTAGGCAAACAAAGTTTGCACCTGAAGTATCTTCAGGACTGAAGCAACTCATCGTAAAGGTGGACCAAGCTCGCATCCCTCCTTGTCTCAGTATCTCCCATAATGCAAAGCACATCGCCACTTTGGAATCTGGCTCCCACT
The DNA here is from genome assembly GCF_054136105.1 of Typopeltis vanoorti. Taxonomy (NCBI): domain Eukaryota; kingdom Metazoa; phylum Arthropoda; class Arachnida; order Uropygi; family Thelyphonidae; genus Typopeltis; species Typopeltis vanoorti. The sequence continues at coordinate 47,338,156 of NC_143552.1, forward strand.
GATGAGACCTCAATAAAGGTCGGAACCGGTCTAGGTAGTGGCCCTTCCTTTAATGCATAGCATTATATATGTCCGCAAGGAGATGTGCTTTGCATTATGGGAGATACTGAGACAAGGGGTGATGAGAGCTTGGTCCACCTTTATTATGAGTTGCATCAGTCCTGAAGATACTTCAGGTGCAAACTTTGTTTGCTTACACTTGGGTAAAGGATTAAACTAAATTTATTATAGTCTAACCAAGTGGAAAATAAACTTCCAACTTCTTATATTAGATTTTGAACCATGGGTGGGCTAAGGATTTCTTTTTTTCTATATCTATCAGTTTTTATATATTTTTTTGTATTTTTTTTACCAGTCTGGAAACCCTGCTCTAGAGACCAAACATCTAACTTTTTCAAGGCACTTTAGGCCTCCAATAAGCAGGGAAAGTAGTTTCACACCTGATGATAAAATTCATTTCCCACTTAAAAAAAAAAGTGGAATGCATCACAATTTTGTGTGTCGTTCTTGCACAGGGGACATGCTAATCTTTTCTGTATAATTCCAATTTTAGTATACGAGAGTGGTCTGAAAATTTCTTGGCCTTGACCATAAATGGCAACGCTATCAGCAATATTTTATTTATTTTTTGCTAAGTTACATCTGTCATAAGCATCCATATGAAATTGCAAGTCATTCTATCGAATAGTTTGTTTTATATAGCTGTCTGAAGGGAAAGTGTTCTCTGTATCCCTTGAAATGGATAAAAGCAGTTAAAAGAAGGTTTACTCCAAAAGAAATTCATTCAGAGTTCATAAAAGTTTATGGGCACTCTTCTCCTTTGTTTTCGACAATTAAGAAATGAACTGCCAAGTTTAAATGTGGCCATACCAGCCTTGAAGATGATTCATGTGAAGGACATCCAAAAAGTGTAACAACCCCAGAAATCATTGATCAAGTGCACGACATGGTATTGGATGACCGGTGAGTCAAAGTGCATGAAATTGCTGAGACTATAGGCATTATAAAAGAACTTGTAGGAGATATTTTGCATGAAGAATTGCATATGAAAAAGCTTTGTGCAAGATGGGTGCTGAACTTGCTCACAGCAGATCAAAAATGCACTCGCATGAAAATCTCTGAGCAGTGCTTGGAGCATTTTAACAAGAATAAAACTGATTTTGTGCATCAATTTATTACTATGGATGAGACTTGGATTTAACATTACCCACTAGAATCCAAACAGCAGTCAAAACAGTTGGCAGAAGCCGGTTGTTTAGCTCCAAAGAAGACGAAGTCGGTTCCATCAGTGTTTTGGGATGCTAAAGGCATTTTGTTTATTAATTATCTTGAAAAGGGTCAAACAGTAACCTGGAAATATTATTCCGATCTTGTAACCAGACTAGACAAAAAAATTCATGAGAAAAGACCTGGTTTGCAGAAGAAAAAAATCATCTTTCATCAGGATAATGCACCTGCCCACAAAGGTGTTTTGGCAATGGGAAAATTAAGGGATCTGCACTATGAATTGTTGGAACATCCACTCTATTCCACAGATTTGGCTCCCTCTGAGAGACTTCCATCTCTTTTCCTAAAACTAAAACTCTTCCTCGCTGGTCAGCTTTTTTCTTTGAATCAAGAGGTGATTGCAGCTGTAGAGGGGTATTTTGCAGATCTTACTGAGGACCACTACAGGGATGGGATAATGATGCTGGAGCATCGCTGGAATAAATGTATTAATCTTAAGGGAGATTATGTTGTAAAATAAAAATAATTTTGAAATTATAAATTTGTTTTTTCATTGTTAGGCCGAGAACTTTTCAGACCACCGTTGTATGTACTGCCAAAAGTAAGTAGGGCCATACATGCTGTAGATTGCATGCCAGTCTCAAAGTTTCGGGAAGTAATCATGATTAACTGTTCAGAATATCATTAAATTTTTTTTTTTTGTTTTGTACTAATGAGTAAATTATGCGACCTTTGTATTTGAATTACTAAAGCTATCCATTGTTTCTATTTGAACTCTAACACCTATGAGGAAGAAAGCGCATGCTACTTGATTCACTCGTCTTGAGATTCAGGTTTTGAATGATGTCAGCTAGTTTTCTCTTCTCTCCCAGATGATATCCTAACACAGGATGAAATATGTTGGGGTTAAATAAATTCTTATTATAAAAATATAATATTACTGCTATATGGTTTACCTAAAATCCACAAACCTAAGAACCCTCCCCCCCCCCCCCAAGAACTATAGTAGATCCCACTGATGCACCATACTACAAACTGTCAAAACAGCTAGCTGACTCTTACCCCCCTCCCTAGACTTACCACATCCTATATAAAAAAACTAAAAAAAAACTACACATTTTAAAACCTTGATTGAAAATCTAATTTTTAATAATACAGATATATTGGTAAGCTTTGACATCACCTCATTGTTGACCAATATTCTATTAAATGACACCATTAACACTATCGAAAAACGTTTTTCTTCTGATATCTTATATCTCTTTTCCTTTGCCATCATAGGTAGGACCTGGATAGGACTTTAGTCACCCACATATTTCACTTAGTGTTGTGTTGTATTTGAGTGTGTTACAAGGGTTATTTGTAATCCCTAAAGATGTCTCAGTGACTGAGATAAAATATTGTAAGCATTAAAATTAATTTTTAATAATTTCATAGTGCTGTAAATATTCCAGCACTGCAATATTTTCTGCACTAGGAATATGTCCTCTCAGCACTTTAGCTTCAACACATGAATAGATAGGCTACTGATATTACATCCTGTGGTAACATAACTTGTGAGGTATGTGAAATCTTCTATATGTGCCACTGATAGTAGTCAAATGTACATGTGACTACTATCGTAGGGAGTATATCTGTTTTCATTATATATTAATTATAGGCCATTAACTCTTTCTTTTATTGGCTATTAATGATGACAAAAATATACATAATTTATGTAAGCGAAGTTTCTGTGGGAAAGCAGTTCTAGAGATAGTTGTTGGTATTGAAACCACATGTTTATTAAACAATAAAAATAAAAGAATAAAATCTCCTGCCAAGTTTCGTTCGTCATAAGACTTACATGATCAGGGGTAATGGTGTATAAAAGTTTAATACAACAACCAAAGATAATTGATAACTAATAGTCAATTGGATGTTTTTTGACTTCACAAACTGTGAACATTAATTGAGAACCCGAATACAAAAGAAAACATTCGATATTGTATACTTGTTGGAACAATGCTAGTTGTTGCCACGTTCTGTGGCTCACACGTGTTGTATCCAAGGTCCAAGGAAGTTAAATTTTTTACGAATGCAGACCACACTTTGCATGGCTGAACATATAAAAGACGTCGAAAAAAGAAGGGAACACAAATCAGGCTTAGCATTCTATACAACTACTGCTGGCCATCAAGTACTCTGGCAACAGTCAAGTATGTCATATGTTGATAAAAACCAACTGGTAATTAGTTTACGGAATTAACAACGCATATAAAGTATATTAATTAAAGGTAACTTTAATAAATAACGTCTATATTTCGGCAACGTCACGTTGCCATCTTCAGGAACATAAAGATATGGTATGTGCACGCAGGCACTAACAAAAGCAAATGAGGAAGAAAGCAAGAAACTAATATTGTTCCTGAAGTCCTAATGGTGCCCTCTGGTGGGCTAATTTGGTTGACTTGGCAGTTGGGCTGAAGTTCTCAAAATGTAAGTCTCCCAAATTTGGGGTAGTTTCATGCACCCAAATTTGTTGAGGTTAGGGACGTTTTTTTAGAGCTGCTGAAGATTCCTTGAATAATCTTTCGTATTTAAACTTGCTGTGGTGTATTATTTTTGTTTTCTTCCAACGAATTCTATGGTGGGTATCTAAGGCATGGTCTGCCAGCCCAGAGTGGCTGTACTGGTGAAACCGGATGTAGTCTTTGTGTTCTGAAATCCTGATATTTGTTGTTCTGCCTGTTTGGCCAAAGTAGGACAATTTGCAGCTGCAAGAGACCTGGTATACACCAGGTCTAGGGGAAGTGGTTGGTCTTTGGTAGAGCGCATAAGGGATGCCAACCTTTTATATGGTCTGTAACAAGAAGTAAGGTCATATTTTCTGAGGATATTAAGGTATATTAAGATATTAAGGTGTGAAATTTGTGATTAAGACAGGGTATATGTGGAATTACCGTGCTGGCAAGTATGACAAGCTTAGGAGATTGCTTGGATCAGTGCCATGGCATGTACAACTGCAAGGGCTGGACGTCGATAGAGCATGGGAAGTGATCAAAGAGCATTTACAAGAGGTTATGGCTGATTGTATACCTAAGGTCCGAATAGTGAAACAAGGAGGGGTTAAATGGATGAATAACACCATTAAGCTTGAGCTGCAAAAAAAGAAACAACTATGGAGGGAATTTAAAGAAAGGGGTGACCTGCAGGCACACAAACGGTATAAAGTACAGGCTAGAAGGGTAACGAGTGTGGGAAAAACAGCAAAAGCCGATTATGAAAGGAAACTAGCTCTGTGCAAGCAAAAGAGAATCCCAAACAGTTCTTTCAATATGCTGCAAGCAAGAAAAAAACTGTACATGGCAAAATGATTTTAAGGAGTGACGATGGTAAAGAGTTCACTGAACCAGTCGATATAGTGGAGTTACTGAGCGCGCACTTTGCAAAAGTATATCATCCAGGTGGTGACGTTAAAAAAATGAAGGAACCATTAGTTTATATGGGAATTGTGATGAATGAAGTGGAGGTGAATAGTCTATTACAGAACCTTAATGTAAATACATCTGTGGGATTGGATGGTATACCGGCATGGGTCTTGCATGAAGCGGCTAATGAATTATCAGTGCCCTTGACCATGTTGTTTAATCTGAGTCTCAGGTCTGGCTTAGTCCCGAAGGCATGGAAAGAGGGGAAAATAGTTCCACTGCATAAAGGAGGATCCAAGACTATGGTTGCAAATTACCGACCGATCAGCATATCAGGAGTCGTTGTCAAGGTCTTGGAGAAAGTAGTCAAGGGAAAAATACAGGAATGGATTGATGAAAATGAGATACTGTACAGAGGACAGCATGGCTTTGTGAAGGGTAGATCATGCCTCAGTAACTTGCTCAAGTTTTATAACAAGGTGACGGCTGAACTGGATAAGGGAAATGGGTTTACAGTGATACTGCTGGACCTGGCAAAGGCGTTTGACAGGATACCACATGGAATTCTAATCCATAAACTACAACATATGGGAATGGATATAGGGTTGGTGAGATGGATAGCTGGGTGGTTGATGGAGAGATATCAAAGAGTAGTTTATTCAGGAGTAGAGTCCAAAAAACGGCCTGTGACTAGTGGTGTGCCACAGGGTTCTGTTCTTGGACCACTGCTGTTTAATCTGTTCATTAACGATATAGGGAAGGGTCTAAGTGGGACAGTTCATTTGTTCGCTGATGATGCAAAGTTCGGTAGGGCGATAGTGAATGCAGAAGATGTCAAAGTCTTGCAAGATGACTTAGATAGATTGGAGTTCTGGACTAAGGAGAATGGATGTCAATTTAATGTGACAAAATGTAAGGTTATGCATTTCGGAGTGAAAAGATTAGCAGCAGTATACCACATTGGTGGAACTGTACTCCAAGAGATTGATGAGGCCAGGGACTTGGGAGTGTTGGTGGATAGGGAGATGAAGTTTAGGGGGCACATTGCGAAAGTAGCTAAATCAGCTCATCAACTCACTTGGTTGTTGAAAAATACCTTGACGAGCAGAGAAAAACAAGTTATTGTACCTCTGTACCGAGCCCTGATAAGACCTCATCTCGACTACTGTGCCCAGATTTGGTCACCTCGGTTCCTTCTTGATGGGGAGGAGGTTGAGAGGATCCAGAGGCGAGTGACTAAGATGATAGCAGGTCTATGGAATGAACCATATGAGAACAGGTTGAAGATTTGTGGGTTGCAGAAACTAGTTGATAGGCGAAAGAGGGGAGATATGATTGAGACATTCAAATTGCTAAAAGGATTCTATAGGATTAATTCAGATGATATTTTTGAGATCAGGACTGGTGGTGGGAGAACTAGGGGACACCCATGGAAGCTGGGCAAGAGCGTGGTTAGCAGGGGTGTTAGAGCTGGGTTCTTTACTTTTAGAGTGGTAAATGAGTGGAATAAGCTGCCAGAGTCTGTTGTGGGTGCTATGACAGTGAGCGAGTTCAAGGCAAGGTATGATAGATACTGTGAGAATGTTGAACAGCTGTGTGAACATGATGTTTAGGGCCTCCCTCGATGAGTCTAAGGACTCCTGGAGTAGCCCATGGTAATAATAATAATAATAATAATAATATTGGTTATTTTTTCAGAGGTGCCCTGGATGTAGGGGATGGTGATAGATTTGGTGTAATCATTATTGTGGAGGGGGGTTGTGGTTTACTGGTTTGAGTATTTTTTGAATTTTTTGGGGTTATAGCCATTGGCTAAGAAAGTGTTGTGGGTGTGGTTTAGTTCAGTAGTTAGGGCCTTGTCATCTGAGCAGATTAATTTTGCCCTGTTATATAGTGTTTTTATAACCCCATATTGTTGTGAGAGGGGGGGGGGGGGAATTGCTGGTGAATGCATCTACCAGTATGGGTGGGTTTTCTGTAAACAGAGAAAACCAAAGATCCATCAAGCTGGCGGGTGATTAAAGTGTCTAGGAAGGGGAGGGTGTTGTTTTCCTCTTTTTCTAAGGTGAACTGGACTCTGGGGTGTGTTGGTTGTTTAAGTGTGTTAGGAAGGAGTGGAGTGAGTCTGAGCCATGTGGCCAAATAGCGAACACATCATCCACGTAACGAAGCCAAATAGTGGGTTTTTGTGGGGCGGAGTTTAAGGCTTTCTCTTCAAAGGTCTCCATAAAGAAATTGGCCAAGGGTGGGGAAAGTGGTGAACCCATGGCTGTCCCCTCTGTCTGTTTGTAGACAGTTTGTAGACACATGGCTCAGACTCACTCCACTCCTTCTTAACACACTTAAACAACCAACACCCCAGAGTCCAGTTCACCTTAGAAAAAGAGGAAAACAACACCCTCCCCTTCCTAGACACTTTAATCACCCGCAGCTTGATGGATCTTTGGTTTTCTCTGTTTACAGAAAACCCAACCATTCTGGCAGATACATTCACCAGCAATTCCCCCCCCTCACAACAATATGGGGTTATAAAAACACTATATAACAAGGCAAAATTAATCTGCTCAGATGACAAGGCCCTAACTACTGAACTAAACCACATCCACAACACTTTCTTGCTATAACCCCAAAAAAATCCAAAAAATACTCAAACCAGTAAACCACAACCCCCCTTCATAATAAAGATTACACCAAATCTATCACCATCCCCTACATCCAGGGCACCTCTGAAAAAATAACCAATATCATCAGAAAATATGACCTTACTTCTTGTTACAGACTATATAAAAAGTTGGCATCCCTTATCCGCTCTACCAAAGACCAACCACTTCCCCTAGACCTACTTGGTGTATACCAGGTCCCTTGCAACTGCAAATTGTCCTACTTTGGCCAAACAGGCAGAACAACAAATATCAGGATTTCAGAACACAGACTACATCCGGTTTCACCAGTACAGCCGCTCTGGGCTGGCAGACCATGCCTTAGATACCCACCATAGAATTCGTTGGAAGAAAACAAAAATAATACACCACAGCAAGTTTAAATACGAAAGATTATTCAAGGAATCTTCAGCAGCTCTAAAAAAACGTCCCTAACCTCAACAAATTTGGGTGCATGAAACTACCCCAAATTTGGGAGACTTACATTTTGAGAACTTCAGCCCAACTGCCAAGTCAACCAAATTAGCCCACCAAAGTGCACCATTAGGACTTTATGAACAATATTAGTTTCTTGCTTTCTTCCTCATTTGCTTTTGTTAATGCCTGCGTGCACATACCTTATCTTTATGTTCCTGAAGATGGCAACGTGACGTTGCCGAAATATAGAAGTTATTTATTAAAGTTACCTTTAATTAATATACTTTATATGCATTGTTAATTCCGTAAACTAATTACCAGTTATGTATGACCAACGTATAAGCCATGCTACTAGAATGTTGATAAGAACTGTTTCACAAGAAAATTTAAAGAAGCTGCAAAATTGCTTAGGATCCCTACACAATGCAATAAAAATCGGGGCTTGATTTTATATCAAGTATGGTCTGCATTCATAAAAAATTTAACTGCCTTGGACCTCGGATACAACACGGTTACTGTATGCTTGTTGGAAACAATGCTAGTTGGCAACAACTAGCATTGTTTCCAACAAGCATACAGTAACAAATGTCTTCATTTGTATTCAGGTTCTCAATTAATGTTCACAGTTTGTGAAGTCAAAAAACATCCAATTGACTATTAGTTATCAATTATCTTTGGTTGTTGTATTAAACTTTTATACACCATTAACCCTGATGATGTAAGTCTTATGACGAACGAAACTTGGCAGGAGATTTTATTCTTTTATTTTTATTGTTTAATAAAGATGTGGGCTGAATACCAAAAACAATCTCCAGATACATAATTTATGCTGATGTCTCGTTGCTTACTCAACACTGTATATACTGAGTTTTCATTATAGAGTAACTTGCTAGATACATTTCATCTTTTATAGAGATTTCATCAACTAGATCCTTGCTATCATCAACTTTTTTAGCGTCACTAGTGATCTAGATTTCTACAGTTGAACTAAAGTTGATATATGGCCATTTAATGTGATATACAAGGGATGTCCAGAAAGTAAGTTCCATTTTTAAATATTTTTACTGCAGCACTGTAATCACAATGGTGTGCATGCGTGCCGAGTTTGTTGATTCATTAGTAAGGTGTTGGTACCAATTTCAGACATTCTCGCAGTGCATATACTTCTTATGTGTGTTTGTAATGTTGAAGAAAATCGAATCACCCACCACATGTAAAATTGAATCTCCTGCCACATGTGAAATTAGGTCACTTATCTGTTTCTTGAATGCGAGGAACGTTAAAGCAGCTGAAATTTCTTTTGATATTTTGATTCATGATAACGCCCACCCACACACGGCTGGCGTAACATAACTTCTTGCCACCTTTGGCTGGGAATAATTCCATCATCCTCCATATTGTTATGACCTGATGCCAAGCAACTTTCACCTGTTCAAACATCTGAAATCTTTCCTTGGTGATTGACGGTTTCAAGACAACGACCTGGTCAAAGAAGCAGTCAATACGCGGTTTGCACAGGCAGCAACCTTCTACAATGAAGGTGTACAACTCTTGGTGCCCCATTATGATAAGTACCTGAATAATGATGGAATTATGTAGAAAAGTAGTGAAAGTTGTCTACTTTAATTTCCGATAGTTTTTTTTGTAAGTATATTTTTGTTTCTCTGACAGCCCATCGGAACTTACTTTCTGGACATCCCTCGTATGCTACTCCATCCAGCAAAAGCTTTCCATAATCATTTTAAATCTATATGATGTCAGTGTGTATTAATGATTTTCTGAGTGATTAATTGTGTATAATTTTCAATGACTGCTTTGATATTATCTGTTTGTGTTGTCTAACTCAGAGAAACTTATTTTTGGAATTTGTTTTTTTTTTAACATGCAATATTAAATTTTCCAACTTCAGCTGCTAAACATTAAAATCAAATTCTGTCAGTGCTATCATTTGTTTTCATACATTTCTTATTCCTCAGACTCAGCACTTGAAACTATTTTGTATAAATGGATGTTATTTCTAATGCTAATTGGAGATAAAATGTGGAAGGAGTTGAAGCTTGTCATAATTATTCTTTCTCTCTCTCTCTCTTTCTCTCATAAAATTATTAATTCAAGTGTAGTTTGAATTTAGAGAAATCAAACTCAGTCAGCATGAAGTCCCAATATTTTCATGCAGTTAGCATGTAGGTTCATTTTGCTTTCTTTAGATATTGACATAATTTTTGAGTATTAGGCATACTAGTGTTAAAATTTTGTTAATAACTGCTCATGCTTAAAAAAAAAAAAAAATTGTGGTGGTGTGTGTGTGTGTGTCTACAGTATCCGTCATCCCTGCAAACTTAAATACTCTGGACAGACCAGAAGAATGGCTAATTACCAGAGAAGAACACAAAAATGCCCATCTGCACTGCAGCCAGTATGTAGAGACAGACCTTGTCATGGATACAGACAACCAGATCCAATTGGGGGGGGGGGAGAACCTCGCTCATATACAGAAACTGATACAAATCAGAGAGACTGTTCCTGGAATCTAGCCCAGTCCTAGAAAATTCTTCAAACCTAAATAAATTCAGCTGCATTACATTACTAAAAATCTAGAAGACTATCACTGTGAGACTATCAGCAAGATTCCACCACTACGCCCATAGAGGATGCCAGTTAGGATTGTAGGAGCTGGCATTTTGAAATCAGTCTGTGTTTGCCTTCCTTCTGGTGTGCCTGCATGCATGTGCTTAGTATTTCTTTGTGCCCATGAAGATGCCTTGGTGACCAGGGTGAAATATTGGCTTATAATCTAATTAGCTAAATAAATTTAGAAAGTTTATTATTTTAGTTGTTTTCTCTATTAGACATCAATATGAGTGATTATCAATGTCTAAGCATTCATACGTAGTTAATAATTACAGCTTGATCCATTGGTGAATCTGAGTTTGAAACCTTGTTGCACTAGCTTCTTAGCTACCCATAATCCTTCATATCTGGGTAATTTATGAATCACAAGGGACTTGCTGCACAAGTGAAGCTTTACAGTCATGAAAAGGAGCAACCGTCTGCAGTTTTGTTAACAAAATACAACTGTGAATTCGCATAAACGTAAATTAGCCTCTTCTGAATAAATTATTATCCTTACATTTGTGACACACTTAAATGTATGAGATGGTTTTGTTTTTTGTTGTTCACCTTCATGCATGTGAGGTGTCTGCATGAATGTTGACCAGCAGCTGCTTGTGTTTTTATATGATTAGAAAAGGTGGAGGGATGGTTGTGGTCAAGTTTGTGGAGCAGTGCTCATGAAAATACCTATAGAAAAGACAATACAGAAACAGGGCATCTGAGAAAGCTGCTGGAAAGAGTTAGGGAGAAGGTCATCTATTAAGTAGACTGCCCTCTTCTGAATACCATCAAGCATTCATGAGATAGTATGAATCAGTACAAAGCAAAGGGCTCTCATTTGAACTGGCTGCAATGTCTCTATGAGTCCATTAAAAAACTGAATTTTGTATGCCTTTGTAAAAGATAAATAAAAGATTTTTTTTTCTGCTTATCAAAATTTTTTTTCTGAATATAAACTTAAGTTTTTCATGTGTGGGAGAATGAAAGGGTGTGTGTGCATTTTTTTTAAAATTAAATCATGCCAAATTACATTAAATTTAATTATGGCCTTCAGAAACTGCTTTCCTATAGAACCTTTGAATAGAGAGCAATCTCTATCAATATACGATAGAGAGCATGCTTTCTATTCTATATATGATCATGCTCATAAAGGCCATTATCTGAATTACATGTGTACACACAATGTAGAATAGATATCGCTGAAAGAAAATAAAATATTTGGACTTATGTTCTATGCAATCATAGACACTAAAGACATTATTTGAAAAGACAACATTCCTTCCTTTTGTTTCACAAAAAGTTCACTTGGTGAGATGATCTCCTTCGCAACAATCATGATGGGACATGCACATTTTCAGATGACCACTAATACACATACTGGCCACTGAATTAGAAACCTTTATGCAGATATACATAAACGTCACTTACACAGTATATATGCAAAATACCTACATGGATATACGCATCACCATGTGTTCTATGCAACTATTTAAGAATGCTTCTAGTCAGTAATCATTAACACTGGGAAAAACAAAGGATCTTTAGAGTTCAGTAAAGGGCTTATTGTGGGTGGGTCTGGCAAAAGCCACAATTTTGAAAACAGCATAGCTGATTAGTTTCTCAAAAGGTGAGATATCCTGGGTGTTTAATCAATGGAAAAATGACCCACATTGCTTGTCTAAGCAGCAGAAGTGTGGTCCCTTGTCCTTTCAGGAACGTGATCGTAGTCATGTGAAAAGGCTTGTAACAGACAAACAGCACTTGCTGTGTGCAGCAATTGACTGAAGCATTTAATGAAGGCTGTTCTCAGCCCATAACACACACTGAACTATGTTCAGGGGATTGAAGAAGGGGGGGGGGGAATCAGTGTTGTTAGTGGCATGCCTATAAGGAAACCACTGATTTCTGTAAAGAACCAGAAAGTTCATCTACAGTCATCAGGGACAGTGGAAGAAAGTCATGTGGTTCGACGAGTCAAGGTGAACCTTGTCCTGTACTCAGGGTAAGCAGAGTTTTGTGGGAGTCCCATGAAGCATTGAACCCAGCTTGCCTTGTAAACACAACTCAAGGTTCTAGAGGTGGTGTCATGGTGTAGGACATGTTCTGCTGGTACAGAACAAGTTTCCTCATATTGCTGGAAAGTCAGATGTCCTCCAAGGAATATCTGAACATTGTTGCCAATCAAATCCATCCTGCAATTTTGACTTTTTATCCAGAAGGACAGCTGTTTCATGAACAACAATGCTACTGTCCATCACACAAAAATCATTCAGAAGTGGTTCAGTGATCATGACAGTGACTTCCACTATTTTCCCTGGCCACTACAAAGCCCAGATTTGAACCCCATTTGAGAATGTATGGGACGTGTTAGAAAAACAGATCTCGGGAGCAAAGTCCTCTTCTGTCAAATCTGAACTAGTTAATGGACTTCCTGCTGTGTTGTAGATAGATGCAATCCAACATGCTGTGGAATATCTATGCCAAACCACATATGTGCTGTAATTCAAGCTAAAGGAGGTATAAAATGGTATTAAATAAATTCCTAACACAGTGGTAGTATGTGTAACGTGCATAGATGTATATTAACTATCAGGTATTATAAATTATATTTGTATCTTTAGTGTGAGACCACTACATTATTTATTGCAGGTGTGAAGTGGCTTAAAAAAGTAACATGCTGGAGGTTTTCACATGTACAAATTTTGATAGGTGAGATGTCATTATAAAAATTAATGTGGGACTCACTATGAGTGCACTGTTTAGTAATATGATAAACTTAGGTAACATTTCTCTGTAAATCAGCTTTAATGGAGAGCAGTAAATATAAGTAAATATAAATCATTTGTTTTGTATCACATTTTTGGATATATCTTGAAAAAAAAAAGTAACACAGATTAACACATAAAGTAAAACATATTTATGCAAAATTCATAAGTACGTTTTAAATACTTTTTTGGTCTACTGCAGTGAAATTTATTGGATTGTGATAGCATTTCAAACATAAACTTATTGATATACTGTGTGTGTGTACACACACACACACACGCTACTGTTTGCAGATGTGTGTGCGTGTGTGCACAGAGGATTTATTTCTGTATGCAAAGAATTCTGTGGTATGTAGTATTTTACATTTATGTAGTATTTCATATGTTTTACATTTTGAGATTATTATTTTTTTTTTTATCTCACTAGAACACAGGTTTTAGGGAAATACACAAACATGAATTTGGCTATTTCCTTACCAGATGGGAAAAAAATTAACGAAATAAGATCGTTTGGTGTATGGTGTAAGAAATTTTCTGTAAGTACTTAATATTGAATCTTGCAATTGAAAATTGTTTCTTAAAATTATTTTGATAATTATTTAATCAGATATCAGACAGAAAACATGACTCCACGTAATTAAGAATTTAAGCAAACTACCTGATATTTATATTATCGCTACATCATCAAATCCTGATATGTACCCTCAGAAAGTGTACAGATTATTATTATTCATAGTTATAAGACTCATCATGGGAGTCCCATCTTAGACAACACCAAGTCTATCATACCACTCCTTAAGCTCATTCACAATTCATGCTCTCACTATCCTATCAGGCAATGCAATCCATGGCAGCACAACCACCCTTCATGCATAAAAGCTACTCCTCATCCTTTTGATCGTGACTTCCATTCATAACTTCCAGGAGTGGCCCCTTATGATAGTACTACATGAAAAGTTTATATTATTAATAAATTTCTATTAATAATTTTTCTCCAAATTAATCTGTTAATTTGTCAAATTAACCAGATATAAAAAGCATTAAATGGAAGGGGAGAATCGAGGCAAAAACAGGTGATTTGTGGGGTACCACAAGGTTAGGTGTTGGGACCATTGTTGTTTAATTTGTACATAAATGATATAGGAAATATTCAGTTGTTTGCTGATGATGCAGAATTAGGTATGGTAATAGTTAATCAAGGTGATGTGGAGAGCTCTTGCAGGATGATTTAAATAGATAAGGAAGTTGATGAAGATGTTCACATCTGGATTACTTTGCTCAAGTCTGGTTTCCTGGGTTTCTTGAGAGTGACCAAGATGGTGAGTGGTCTGTGGAATGTTCCTTATGAAGATAGATTGAGGATGTATGGATTGCAGAAGTTGGTTGATAGGAGGAAAAAGAGAGGATGGGATAGAAAAAATTTAAGTTGCTTAAAGGGTTTGATAGGATTGATGCAGGGGAAATGTTTCAGCACTTGGCTGGATGGGCAAGAACAAAGAGTCATCTCTGGAAGTCGAATAAAGGTGTGTGGTAAATAGTAGTATGAGGACTAGAATTTTTTTATTAGAATTGTGAATGAGTGGAATGGGTTGCCAGAGTTAGTTATGAGTGCTTTGTCTGTTAATGGGTTCAAGGAGAGGTATGATAGATTGTGTGGATAGTTTGGTTCTCCCGCAATGAGTCTTCAGATTCCATTCAGGTTCTCATACAACAACAACAATAATAATAATCTATCAGTACTTTAGTAGTGTCAGATCTTATATTTCTCTATTGTAAGGTATTCCTTATTTACCGTACCAATTCACATAGATCTTGGTATTCCTCTGGTTTTTTCCCCTACCCTTCATGATACCAATATGTTTTGCTGACTTTTTCTCTTCCATTCTGCTTAAGTGACCTTACCACCTGAGATTAGCCCTGTTCACACATCCAAAAATGCTAACAATGTCAACTTCAATCCTAATATACTCATTTTTAATATGATTCTGCCACTGATGCCATTGGTTCCTCTCTAAATCTTTCTGAAATTCGCATATCTGTGGTCCCCAATCTTTGTTAAGTGTTTTATTTCTAACTCAGGTCTCAGATCCTTAAGTTAAAATTAGTTTGCATAGTTGTCTTGTATACAGTTAGCTTAATGTTTTGACTAAATTATCCATTATTCCATATAAATTTTTTGAGTAGATTGCCTACCATACCAAGTTTGTTAATTCTGTTGTCTATTTCTATGTTGTTATTATTATTCAGGCCTCCATAGAGTCAAAAGACTCATTTGTGGGAGGTCCCCTAGGAAACACAAAGTCTGTCGTACCACTCCTTGAACTCATTAACCATTCTTGCTCTCACCACTCTATCAGGCAATGCATTCCATGGTTCAACCACCCTCCATGCAAAGAAACCACTCCTCATCCTCTTGCTCACAGTTCCTTTTGTAACTTCCAGGGATGGCCCCTTGTCACCGATCCTTCCCACTATTCCACCAAGTGAAAGAATTCCCCAGTGTTAACCCTGTAAGTATTTCTCAACAGTTTAAAAGTCTCAGTCATATCACCTCTCCTTCTATCTTCCAAACTCTGCAGTCCACATTCCCTCAGCCGATCCTCATAACTAACATTGTACAGTCCTGAAACCATCTTTTGTTATCTGGTCTGTAACCAGATAAAGTAACAACAGTTAATTTATCCCCTTCAAATCCTGGGGACCAAATTTGAGAACAATAGTCCGAGTATGGTCTGATCAGGGTCTTATGCAATGGAACGATAACTCTTTTATCTGTGCAGGTCAGTGTCCTTCACAGTATTGCAGCAATCCTCTGGGTTACTTTCACCGCCTTTGCAATATGTTCCCTGAATTTCAGTTTTCTATCAATCATCATCCCCAGATCTCTTGTCTCCCCTACTTCCCCCAGTATAGTTCCTCCAATCGTGTATGCAGCCTCCCATCAATGTATCCCAAACTTCAAGACTTTACCTTTTGCTGCACTAAACTGATACCTCCATTCATTTGTTCATCTGTCTAGTTTATTCAAATACTCTTGCAGGACTGGCACAACTACACTATTACTAATAACCCTTCCCAACTTCACATCGTCTGCAGACAACTGAATATCCCCCTGCAATCCATTGACAATGTCATTGATATAAAGGTTAAACAATATAGGTCCCAGTACCAAGCCTTGTGGGACCCCACTCGTAACCTTCTGTCTTCTTGATATTGCCCCACCATACAGAACACTCTGATACCTATCAGACAGCCAATCCTGAATCCAGTTGACTAACCCAACATCTAAACCCATGTGCTGTAACTTAAATATCAGCTTATCATGTGGCATCCAGTCAAATGCCTTTGCAAAATCCAAAAAATGGCAGTATATGCCTTTCCCTCATCAACTGCTCTTGTCACTTTATTATAAAAGGCAATCATATTACTAAAGCAAGAGTGCCTCTTTACAAATCCATGTTGACTCTCACAGATAACATTACCCTCATCTGCCCAACACTGTATATTGTCCCTTACTAATTTCTTCAAGATCTTAACAACTTCTGATGAAACACAAACTGGCCTATAATTAAGATAGTGATAAGATATTAGGTAAGACAGTGCCCATAATGGCACTATCTTACCATCCTTCCATTCCTTGGGTATGGGAAAATAACTCCAAGGAATGGGAAAATAACTCCATTATTTTCTCTGCATCAGTCACTCTATTCCCATTTTTATCCCACAATGTCATTCCTCCACAATCATTTCTGCTCCTACTTGCCACATAGCTAAAAAATTCCCTAGGATTTTCTTTGGATCTTAGTGCCAATCTCTTCTCATATTCCAGTTGTGCCTTCCCTTCCTTAGCATACTAGTCACTCTCCTGGTGTGTGTCTTATATTCTTCATGCATCTGCTCTCCACCCTCTCTCTTTATATTCTTCCATAATCTTTTTTTT
The DNA here is from genome assembly GCF_054136105.1 of Typopeltis vanoorti. Taxonomy (NCBI): domain Eukaryota; kingdom Metazoa; phylum Arthropoda; class Arachnida; order Uropygi; family Thelyphonidae; genus Typopeltis; species Typopeltis vanoorti. The sequence continues at coordinate 47,355,185 of NC_143552.1, forward strand.
TCACCTGCAGTTCCTGCTTGATTTGTTTGTCATCCAAATTGTGTCCTCTTCTTCGCTCATGGAATACAGCTTACTACTATTGCTGCTAACAAATATTCCTTCACAATTTCCCTAGCATTAATGATATCCCAACCTTCCAGTTCCACCCTCCATGGAACTGCCCCAAGTTGATATCTAAGACTATTATAATCACCCACCTTATAATTCCACATATGTTCCCATCTCTTTGATACTCCTACATGTCTATTCATCTTCCAAGTATAAAAACCACATGGTCACTCTCTCTCCAACTGGGGGAAGAGATGTCATCTCACTTATTATCAGCTCTTCTGATGCTATGACCATATCCAAACCTCTTGAACCTCTTCTTCTCTCTATTACATGTTGCTTAAGACATTTGTCATTCAAGAATTTCCATTCCCTTATTACTACATGTATTTTCCTCTTACCAACTTATACTGCTGTAGTTAAAATCTCCCATAACAATCATTCTTCTTGCACTTGCCAGCTCAACTGCCTAAACATCTTCTGCTCCACTCCTCTGTGCTCCTTGATTTGTAGCAACACTCCACTAAATATTCTGTCCTAGCCACTTCTACCTCACACCATATGCTTTCAAAATCATTAGTGTCATTGCCTTGCTGAAAAATGCTGTACCCTGCTATTTCTATTCCTGTTATTATATCCTATTCTGTCAACCACGTCTCAGTGATCCCAATAATCTTTGGCCAGGCTGATACTATCAGCGCCACCAATTCCTCTCCTTTATTCCGGATACTCCTGGCATAAAAATGTCACTGTTTCTATACCTATCATTATCTCCTCCAGACTCCACTGGACTCAGTGTTACCTGATGTTTTCCCCCTTCCCCCAAGTGCCTATTCCCACAAGAGGTCACCCCTGCTACCATCCATCCTGGGAATTCTGGTTTCCCTGCATTGACACCCCGACTCATTCAGAAAACAGCAATCTCTCCAGATGCCTACGTCCTTCCTCATTCAAATGTAAGCAGTCTCTAGTTTTCTGATTACTATTACACTTCATATAGTTTTGGGAATGTCAGCTTGACTCAGCATTGTAACACTTGTGAATTGGCCTTGCTAGTTGATCATTATTGGATGAATTCTCTATAGATCAGGAACAAGAAACATAAGACAGTGATAAATATCATCATCCATAATATTTTATTGATTCCTGATATGAATAGCATACTGAATCATAGAATGTGAGTCCTCTTCAGTAATGAGAGCTATAATTAAAATCCATCATCTCTGTTGGAGATCTTTGGTCTGAGATTTACAACTAAATCCAATTGTTTTTCAGAGAGAGAACTACCAGGCACACATTATTTTATTAATAATAACTACAAAATTTGGTTCAAGCATAAAAACAAACTTATATCACATGCTTGATAGATATGGGCCTAATAAAAAAATTTCAGCATATTATGAATTACTGAATTGTGAAAAAAAAAGTGTTTTCAATAAAAATATTTAAATATAGGAGATCCATTCCTAAAATGCAAGTTGTGTAGTCAAGAGGATAGTTCCTAACTTTATCAACAGATACATATTATTTCTGCTATTGCATGGATGTTTCGGAAGACTTGAAATAGCAGATATCGAGCATAAAACGAGTCTCTTTTTTTCATGCTACTTTGTGCCTCTCATCACTTGCAATGCAAAATCAGAATTTTTTTTTCCAAATTAAAAGCATATATGTGTCAGAATAAACAAGTCATTGATGATTAACCATATCTGTTTTTAGGTGTGTTCCACAAAATACTTATGTCCATTCATCAAATGTTATTTCAATTTGGCAATTTGCATGGGCACAAAGAGATAAAAGTACCAGAATTATACATTGCTATAATTCTATTCTGGGTGGATACACACAAGAATTTTTCCTTGTTGATCAGTGTTTACTAGCAAAATGGTTTGAATGGGTATTGATAAATCTGCAACTGGCTAAATGGAATTTAATGAAATGTAATATTTATAATCTCTATTAAAAATATGTCAAAAATAAATTATTTCAACTGTGGTTTCAATTAGACAAAAATTATAATTGCACCAATTTTTTATACAAATTTTTATGAGAGCAGCACTCCTGGTGGTAGAATCTCTTTGAAGAAATATCATACATCGTCATAGCTCTGAGGAAGCAATAAGAAAGAATTCATTTTTCATTTGCATTTTAATTTTTTAATTAAAAATTTAAATTAAAAATGCTTTGTGCATTTTTAATTTTCATTTGTTAAACCAGCCATTGGTTCGTGAGTCATGTCTATTGTGTGTGCGTGCGCGCACCAAAGACAGTAGGTTCTGTTCCCTGCCCCCCCCCCTTCCCCTAAACAACTCCATTTTGAAGGCATATTGGTGAAAATAGCAGGCCTGGCCCCAGATAGTGCATGGACCTGAACCTCTGAGTCAGGCAGCTTCCCATTCAACTGACATATAATCCCTGCAGCTACATATGCTGCCAGGTCATGCCTGGAGAAGGAATCCAAGCAGTGGTACATCACATAGTCAGGTCTCCATATTCGTGGGGTTTATATTAACGATTTTTTTTTTTGCAGTTGAGAAATCTTGCATCTTCAGGTCTCCCACTTAGTGTCATCTGAGTAGAATGGCCTGTGACCTTTGTGTGTTGTATGTCTGCATTAGATTACATGTGCTTAAAATATAGTATACTGTGCATATGTGAATACGATTGGGTTATAAATGAACTGTATCTAGTTATGAAAAAGTCTACTTTTTTTCAAGGACAACTCTGTAAATGCCTGTTGGAAGCCCAATGTCATGTATGACTTCAGTCCAGATGAACAGCACAAGAAAACAATCACAGAAATAAAGGAGTTGGCCAGGAGAATAGGTAGAACAGAATTCAAGGACTGAGAGGAGGGCATCAGTGATTGAATTATTGGACAGGCAACAACACTAATAGATGATGAATTTGAGGAGCTTGTTTATTTCAACTCTGAGAATGAGGAAGAACCATGCCAAGAGAAGTTAGACTTGGAAAACCAAGCACAGACAATGCACCTTGCAGACTTCCATGAACATGATGACAACATGATTTGTGCAATGAAGGTTGAATGAAAGCCTCAACAATATTTTAACACTGTACACAACAATGTTCATAGAGTTCAAACAAAAGAAGCCTCCCATCACAATGTTCCTGAAAAGGACAACTTTTACATTGATTCCTAAAACCCCCAAACTGGAAGTCTTGACGTAAGCAAACCCTGCTTCTTCTCCCTCGAAACTCCTACTACTGCGGAGTACTGAATCCTGTAGTTAATACTCTGGTGCATGCCTTGTTCTTGACACATTCACCATGGGGCGATCGTCACTCTTTCATTGTCACCCTAACTATCTGGTGGGGCATTTCCCTGCAGAAATTTTGTGCTTGCATTTCAGCAGATGCATTACATGTTGTAACAGTTCGTTGATTGTAACAGATATGTTAAGGGGATGGGTGTGCTAATGTGTTGTTTTATTATATATTAGAAAACAATAATTAAGGAGAATGCTATATTTGGTTGGTATATTTGAATTATGAAAAGGTGTAGATATGTGAACCATCACTAATGAGCCATGTGAGAATAGGAAATATAAGAGAGAGAAAAAATAGATGTGAATAGAATTACTTTCATTACTTGCAAACAAATTATTAATAATTAACATGCGTGTCTTATATGTTGCTGTGTGGAGAGAATTGCATGTGATCTTATAAATTACAGACATGCATGTGTATTTATGATGACATAATTATTATTATTATTATTGGACGGCCACCTCCACGGAGTCCAAAGGCTTATCGCTAGAGACCCAAATTATCTACTCAATCTATCATACCTCTCTTTGAATGCATTAACACACCAAGCACTCACAACTGACTCTGGTAACCCATTCCACTCATTCACAACTCTCCAAGCAAAAAATCTAGTTCTCACACCCCTACTAACCACACCTTTATTCAATTTCCAGGGATAACCTATTTTTCTTGCCCCTCTAGCTGAATGCTGAAACATTTCCACTGCATCAATCCTATAAAATCCTTTAAGAAACTAAAATGTTTCTATCACATTCCCTCTTTTTCTCCTATCAACCAACTTCAATCCACACACCCTCAATCTATCCTTATAGGGAACATTCCACAGACCACTCATCATCTTAGTCACTTGACTCTGGGTCTTCTCCACCACTTCCTCATCCCCAAGAAACCCAGAAGACGAGACCTTAGCACAATAATCCAGATGTGGATGTATCAAGGCTTTATAAAGATAACTAAGATAAAAGATAAGGGAATGATAACTCCCTTACCTCTGTTTGTTAGTGTGTTCTTCAATAATCAAGTAATCCTATAAGCTACCCTGATTACTTTAGCAATATGCTCTCTAAACTTCAACTCTGTCTACCACCATCCCTAAATCTCTAGCTTCATCTATTTCCTGGAGTACAGTTCCATCAATGTAGTACACAGCTTGTAATCTATTTATCCCAAAGTGCATAACTTTACATTTCTTGACATTAAACTGACACCCATTATCTTTTGCCCGTGCTGACAGGCTATATAAATCATCTTGCAAGCTCTTCACATTGCCTTAATTAACTATTATTATTATTATTATCCAGGCCTCTATGGAGTCAAAAGACTCCATAGAGGTCATTTTTAGAAAACACAAAGTTTATCATACCACTCCTTGAACCCATTGACCGTTCCTACTCTAACTACTCTCTCAGGCAATGCATTCCACAGTTCATTACTTTATCTAAATTTGCATGATCAGCAAAAAACTGAATATTTCCTTTCAGGTTATTTCCAATATAATTTGTGTACAAATTAAACAGTAGTGGTCCCAGCATTGAACCTTGTGGCACACCAATAATCACTTCTTTTTCACCTTGAATATTTCCTTTCAGGTTATTTCCAATATAATTTGTGTACAAATTAAACAGTAGTGGTCCCAGCATTGAACCTTGTGGCACACCAATAATCACTTCTTTTTCACCTTGATTCTGCCCTCCATATACTACTTTCTGATATTTGTCCAGCAGCCACCCTCTTATCCACATAACCAGTGCTATATCCATTCCCATTTGTTCTAGTTTGCATAACAGTTCTATGCGGCATTCTGTCAAATGCCTTTGCAAAATCCAGCAGAATCATTGTGTAATCGTTGACTTTATCCAAGTTAGCTGTTACTCTATTATAAAAAGTCAGTAAATTACTAAGGCATAAACTACCTTTAACAAAGCTATTATCGCCCTCATACAGTATCAAATTTCTGTCCATCTTGAATTCTCTTTTTGAACAATTTTTCCAGTTCTTTTTTCACCACACCTGAGATAGAGATTGGTCTGTAATTTGCTACTTCAGTCTTAGAATGCAATGAAATTAAAATCCCTTATGCAATGTGGTACACAGCACATTATTTTGCTCTCTTTCCACTCCCTTTGAACTTTGCGGCTGCTCTATTGCCTTCTCAATAATAGATATCTCACATATGCTAGTATTTTGTTGTAGAACAACCATGTTTTATAATACATAGACATATTTATTTTTTTATTCAGGAATAGATCATTTTTACTACATCTGTTGTTTTCGAAGACTGGAATAAAAATGTTCCTATATACCATGAAAAACATTCCATCCTCAACAGATGCTATAGTAGTAGCAAAAGCAAGAAAACAAGTAGTTTTATTGTATCTCTAAATACACTACAGAGACATTTTATAATCTTTGTACTATATGTGGTTATTGTAATTAGAGACAACTAGAATGACCTTAATAAATTTAGTTTAATCCTTTATCCAAGTGTAAGCAAACAAAGTTTGCACCTGAAGTATCTTCAGGACTGAGGCAACTCATAATAAAGGTAGGCCAAACTCTCGTCACTTCTTGTCTCAGTATCTCCCATAATGCAAAGCACATCTCCTTGTGGAGATGTGCTTTGCATTATGGGAGATACTGAGACAAGATACTGAGACTTCCCTTAATGCATAGCATTAAGGGAAGGGCCACTACCCAGACTGGTTTACTTTTATTGAGGTCTCGTCAGTGGGAGCCAGATCCAGAGGTAGTGATACTAAGGCAGAAGAAATGCAGAAGTCATATTTACCTATGCGAGTTGCCTAAAGGTATCTCACCTTATTATTAAATTACTCTGGATTTAGAGAAAGATGTTGGAAGTTTTTTTCCACTTGGTTAGACTATAATAAATTTAGTTTAATCCTTTCTCCAAGTGTAAGCAAACAAAGTTTGCACCTGAAGTATCTTCAGGACTGAGGCAACTCGTGATAAAGGTGACCAAGCTCTCATCACTTCTTGTCTCAGTATCTCCCATAATGCTTGGTACACCTTTACCATGAGTTTTCTCAGTCCTGAAGATAATTCAGGTGCAAACTTTGTTTGCTTACACTTGGAGAAAGGATTAAATTAAATTTATTATAGTCTAACCAAGTGGGAAAAAACTTCCATCTTTCTCTACATCCAGAGTAATTTAATAAGGTGGTACACCTTTAGGCAACTCGCATAGGTAAATATGACTTCTGCATTGCTTCTGCCTTGGTATCACTACCTCTCGGTCTGGCTCCCACTGACAAGACCTCAACAAAGGTCAAAACCGGTTGGAAGCTTGGGTGATGAATGGCAATGCTGTAGCCCATGAAGTTTTAACTGAGGCTCAGCTGTTGGTGTCACCCAGGTCCTGAAGGGGGGGGGGGAGGGGTAATGAATGGCAATACTGTAGCCCATGAAGTTAACTGAGGCATGGATGTTTGCTGTTATCCCTCAGATGAGATATGGGCAAATGAATGGCTCTGCTCAGTGGTGGGGTGAGCCTGCTATGGTGTAGAGCTAGCCAGTTCTGAGAGTTCTTCTCAGTGGCAGGGTGAGTCTGTTACTGAGGGGGACAACGCTCAGTTTTTTTGAGTTTGACCTGTACTTGAACATTTAATAAAAGTCAAAACCAGTCTGGGTAGTGGCCCTTCCCTTAATGCATAGCATTATACATGTCCCCAAGGAGATGTGCTTTGCATTATGGGAGATACTGAGACAAGAAGTGATTATAGCTTGGTCCACCTTGACCACGAGCTGCCTCAGTCCTCAAGATACTTCAGGTGCAAACTGTGTTTGCTTAAACTTGAATAAAGGATTAAACTAAATTTATTATAATCTAACCAAGTAGGAAAAAACTTCCAACATCTTTCTCTAAATCTAGAATGACCTTATAATTAAACACTCTCCTCCCACAGACTCTATGCTACATGGATGCAAGAAAAACAGATTTGTTATATCAGTAAACATAGCAGCTAACCAAACACATTTGTTCTGATATCCTCTTTCAAATTTTCAGTGCCAGAAAATACGTATAACAGCTAATGAGCATGTATTTTCTTGATCACAGAACTAATGTAAATAACTATTTGGGAACATTGATCCAGTGTAAACGGATAAATATTTTAATACCGACTAGTTTCACCAAACTTAAGCTGTTGGCATCGTCAACATGCAATCCATGCACCCTCTAACTCCAAGACTTTATGGGGTTCCAAAAGTTCACAAAGATGGTATTCCTTTACACCCCATTGTAGATGGCATTAACTCACCTACCCACTTATTGTCTAAGCATCTCTCTAAACTCTTACAACAACATATCCATAACTCGGAGAGTTATGTCAGAAATTCACAACATTTTGTGGATAAATTAAAAAACATTACTGTATCTGAAAATGATCTACTTGCAAGCTTAGATGTCACTTCTCATTTTACAAACGTTCCTGTGGTGGAAGTTGAAAGTTTATTTTTCACTTGGTCAGACTATAATAAATTTAGTTTAATCCTTTATCCAAGTGTGTGCAAACAAAGTTTGTGCCTGAAAGTATCTTCAGGACTGGAGTAAAGTGGTACAACACCGGGCAACTCCTTGCAAAGGTGGAGCAAGCTACCAACTCTACTATCTCAGTATCTCCCATAATGCAAAACACATCTCCTTGCAGATATGTATGTCATGCATTAAGGGAAGGGCCACTACCCAGACTAGTTTCGACCTTTATTGAGGTCTCTTCAGTGGGAGCCAGGCCCAAGTGGAGATACCAAGGCAGAAGCATTAGCAAGGTCATCTCCTCCTATAGGAGCTGCCAAACGGTGTTCCACCTTGGTCAGACTATAATAAATTTAGTTTAATCCTTTATCCATGTGTGTGCAAACAAAGTTTGTGCCTGAAAGTATCTTCAGGACTGGGGTAAAGTGGTACAACACCGGGCAACTCCTTGCAAAGGTGGAGCAAGCTACCAACACTACTATCTCAGTATCTCTCATAATGCAAAACACATCTCCTTGCAGATATGTATGTCATGCATTAAGGGAAGGGCCACTACCCAGACTAGTTTCGACCTTTATTGAGGTCTCTTCAGTGGGAGCCAGGCCCAAGTGGAGATACCAAGGCAGAAGCATTAGCAAGGTCATCTCCTCCTATAGGAGCTGCCAAACGGTGTTCCACCTTGGTCAGACTATAATAAATTTAGTTTAATCCTTTATCCAAGTGTGTGCAAACAAAGTTTGCGCCTGAAAGTATCTTCAGGACTGGGGTAAAGTGGTACAACACCAGGCAACTCCTTGCAAAGGTGGCACACCGTTTGGCAGCTCCTATAGGAGGAGATGACCTTGCTAATGCTTCTGCCTTGGTATCTCCACTTGGGCCTGGCTCCCACTGAAGAGACCTCAATAAAGGTCGAAACTGGTCTGGGTAGTGGCCCTTCCCTTAATGCATAACATTATACATATCCGCAAGGAGATGTGTTTTGCATTATGGGAGATACTGAGATAGTAGTATTGGTAGCTTGCTCCACCTTTGCAAGGAGTGCCCTGGTGTTGTACCACTTTACCCCAGTCCTGAAGATACTTTCAGGCGCAAACTTTGTTTGCACACACTTGGATAAAGGATTAAACTAAATTTATTATAATGTGGTGGAAGTTATCAACATCTTAGGCACTTTATTCCCACAAGATATAACCTCACTGTACAATCAATGCCTAAATTGAAACTATTTTTCTTGGAAGAAAACTATTTACCAACAATTGACTGGCCTGGCAATGGGTAGCCCCCTTTTCATCTTCTTGCGCTGACCTATTTATGGAGGATCTCGAAAATAAAATTCTATCTCAAATAAATCCTAAACCAATAATTTGGTGGAGATATGTAGATGATATCTTCATTGTATGGAACCACAACAGAGATGACCTAATTGATTTTCTCAATAAAATCAACTCCTTTCACCATTCTATTAAATTTACTCTAGAACTTGAAAAAGACAAACAACTACCGTTCTTGGACATCTTAATTAAGAAGCAAGTTAATGGCCTTTTGAACCTATCAGTCTACAGGAAGCCTATGAATACAGGACATTATCTACATTTCAGCTCCTCACACCACATTTCTCACAAACTCAGCATAGTACACATACTAAAGAAAAGAGCTGTCTGCATTACAACAGATGAAAAGGACCTCCAAGATGAATTAACATTGATATCTAATAACCTTGCCTTGAATGACTACCCACGAAGACTCGTCAACAAAATCCTCTTCTCTGAACCACCACAAAGAGAATGAGAAGGCACTCAATATATTACAACAATCGCCATTCCGTATGTGAGCAGTATCTCTAACAAGCTTGCTAATCTCCTCAAACCACACAAAATAAGAGTGACATTCAAACCTACAGAAACAATTCGTAAACTACTACGATCTCCAAAAGATACCCATCCTTTCTATAAGTAAGCTGGAGTCTATAATATCCCATGCTCGTGTGGTTCAAGTTACATTGGCCAGACTTCGAGAAGCCTCGAGATTAGGCAGAAGGAACACATTGGTTATGTTAAAAATAACAGGCAAGACATATCATGCCTGTCATCACATTTCTCCATAACAAACCATATCATTGAGTGGGACAAAAGTTGTACCCCCTTACATAGAGGAAGACTACCACTCTCGAATGTTTAAAGAAGCAGCCACAGTCACACGCACTACAGATAACCTTAACAGGAACCAAGGTTTAATACTTCCAGAGATATGGAAAACCCTAATTAGATCTCTGAACACACAAAGGAATGAACTTTAATGCTAACTATAGAATGTTCCTTAGCAACAACTAGTAAATCATGTACACGTGATACATGTATTACTCACGTTCAATGCTATTTTAGTTTGTAACTATAATTTTTAGAATTTACAGTTAAGATCTATTTTGTGATATGTTTTTAACCTCAGTGCTTGTACCCTGACGATGCCAACAGCTTAAGTTTGGTGCAACTAGTTGGTATTAATCTTATCCGTTTACACTTGATCAATGTTCCCAAACAGTTATTTATTACGTATAACAGCTGTTTATAATGTAATCATTGGATACAGAAAGCACACAATTTATATTAAGCAAAAATATCTATATATGTGTGTGTGTGTACATATACACGCACACAGAGTGATCAAAATTAAAGTATCCTTGTTTAAGGCCTTGTGGAGTGCCGCCCCAGTGATCCTAATACTGCAAAACTTTGCAGGAATACATTGTGTATCATGCAGAGGAGATATCTAGATGGGTGGGGGGGGGGTTTCCAAAATTCACCATCATGGGCACTGTACGATGTACTGAATATATATTCTGCATTATGCTGTCTTTCAGCACCAGCAAGTAATCAGGATGATCCTGAAAAACCCTGTCTTTGAGAAATCTCCAGAGCCAGAAGTCATGAGGAGGGGAGGGTCAGATCAGGTGAAGCAAGTAGCTGCGTAGTGGGAAACACATGGCTGATCACTCTAGCTTCTGTGAAATGCTCTCAAAGAACCTCTTGTGTTGATCAACTGATGTGTGTAGGAGCTCCATCCTGTATGAAAATGAATGAATCCATGCATTGCTGCTGCTGTAGCTGTGGCACAATAGTATTGTTTATCATACTGCAATAACTCTTGAGAGCTGGTCACAGAACCTGACCGGTAAATTTCCTCAAAGAAGAATGGTCCAGTGATAAAGCAAAGCTGTAAACCTGCACCAAAGAGTAACTTTGGGTGAATGCAAAGGATTTGTTGGATTGCATGCGTTTTTTGCATAGCCCATATACCCAGTAATTGTGGTATTCACAGCTCCATTCGGGTGAAAATGAGCCTCAGCTCCCAAAAAACCATGGCCACATAGCATCCAACTCCACTTGAGCCAGGAATGTTAAAGTGAATGTCAGTTAACTTTCAAAGTCCTGCAGGTACAAAGTCCTTTGTCAGGGTTATCTTGAATGGAAAGAGATGCAGAATCTTTCGTAGAATATTCCAGACAGTTGTATAATGTACATCCATGTATCTTGATACAGCATGTACACTGCAAGAACCAATGCTGTGTTATTCATAGCCTGCTCCACAACGGCAGTAGCAAGTTCATTCACTTGTTGTGAACTGATTGGTTTTCAAACCTCTTCTAAGTCTAACTCCCAGTGATCCCATTTCTTTAAAATGGCTAATTATTTGCAAACATCTCACCACAGTTTGTTCAGATGTATCTTTGCTTGAATGTAGCTGACTTACAAGCTTTCCTGCTGTGATACGTCGATTACATTTTGCTGTTATAATCAAAAATCTGTCTTCGTGCTTCATAGTAGAGTGAGGGTGACTTCTTAGCAAACATCTGGAACACACTCTGTTGGTTTGAAATGCTGCCCAGAGCCTGGATACAACACTATGTGAGATTCTAAACTCTCTGGCTATATCAGTAATTCTGTGGATTTCTTCAAGCTTTCCAATAAGCGTGAAATCATCTAGATGACATCTTTGAGACATTACAAGACTTCCAAATTTGTAACTTAATTCCATCAAACACAGTTTGCTTAGTGTAGCCTTTTATCCTGTTGAATGCTATTACATGACTCCTTTGCATGCAATTCAAAAATTTTATTGTGTACTCACTTTCTACTCAAAATCGTTAGTCATACAAATTGGCACAATCTGATTTGTATGAATTTACAGTTGTAATTTCCAGAAATAGTGTTCTGTAGGTTTTGAATGCTTGTGTGTGTGTTCCTCCCAATAGTAACCATACCAGGAAGTACTTTATTCCTACATGCTCCATTGCATGTAGCTTTCAAGTACTGATTAAATTTTCAATTTTGTATCAATATTCATATATACATTGTATATTTTTACATCTATATGTACATATTCTGACCTTTACATCCATATTTATATTTTTATATATACATATATTTACACTATATAATTCATATAATATCAGTAATTTATGTTACATTACAATGACTGGAAGTTGATCTTATTAGCAAATTTAATTAATTCTGAGTAATACTTTTAAATAAGTCTCTGTTTTGATACTGACCACTTGTCTCTGGAAGCACTGATGTGTTGTATTAGGGGAATGTGAATGGAGTCCAGTAGCTGACAGTCATAAAGTATGTGGTCAACATTCTGTTGAAGGTGTGGACTACAAATGCATGATGGTGATTTAGGATATGGAATCTGTGTAAGTAGTATCTTAGTTTTCCAAATCACAGAAGCAAGGAAGTCAATATTAGCTTATATTGTTGCCCAGATGGCTAGGTTTCTTGTCTAAGCTGTTGTTTACTGATCCCATTAAAGTGATGTTCTGAGATTAGGCATGAAAATTCTCTTTCTAATCTTTTACAAATATCTCTAGATTGGTTTTATCGGTGAATACTTGATGTTAATGCAATGGTTTGTGTCGGGTATTCCGTTTAAATTTTTGTTACTGATAATGAAACTTAAATTAGTTGAAAAGCCACATATTTTGTTGTTGATGTTGTGGGGTTCTTGTATTAATGCTAGTCCTATATTTTTTCTGTTTATGAGTTCTGTTAAGTTATTACAGCCTTGATGGAGGTTTGAAGATTTATTTGAAGACATACCAGGGAAGTGGTGCTGTTTCTGCTAGCTTTATGATTGCTTTCCATAATCTGTGTTTTGAATTTTTAGCTGTCTATAATAGTTGTATGTCAGGCAGTCTTTGCTTAGTGCAAAGTGCAAAGTGTATTTGCAGTCGTTTTTGGTTTTGGCATGCTTGTTGTGATTTTGGCAATTTATGTAGTCCATCTCGGACTTATTTCGTGGGCACTCACTGAACTTATGTTCTTTAGAGCAGAATGGACAGGGATATTTGTAATCGGGATTACAAAGGTAGTTTTTCCCCTGCAGTCTCGTGTGTGATGGTGGAATTTATTGCAGTTAAAGCACCTCAGAACGCTTACATACTCTGCACAATAGCAAATTCTCCATAGCATTTTAACTGGTTTTCAGCAATTTGGTACTGACTGTTGTATCGACTTCTATAATAAAGTTTCTCATTTGCTTTTTTATTTGTCATGATGAATTTCTGTGTCATCTTTGTATCGCCACTGAAAAGTTCTTAGTTCTGCATGCAGATTGAGTCAGTTGTGTTGTTTGTATCGATTTCACTGGAATATCATATATAATTAGTCTTGGAAGATGTTTCTTACTGAGTGTTTGCATTCCTTAGAGATTTCATTATTATTATTATTATTGTTGTTGTTACGGGAAACTCCAGAGAGTCCTTAGACTCATCAAGGGAGGCCCCCAAATCATGTTCATCACAACTATTCGACATTCATACAGTATCTATCATACCTCGCCTTAAACTCATTCACTGTCACAGCATTCACCACATACTCTGGCAGCCCATTCCACTCATTCACCACTCTAAAAGTAAAGAACTCAGCTCTAACACCCTTACTAACCACACTTTTGCCCAACTTCCATGGATGTCCCCTAGTCCTCCCACAACCAGCCCTGTTCTCAAAAATATCTTCTGAATTAATTTTATAGAAACCCTTCAGTAATTTGAATGTCTCGATCATATCTCCCCTCTTTTGGTCTTTTCTTTGGATTCAATTAAGACTCCTTCATTATTAATACTTTTCAATTTGTGATTCTGATTTTGACTTTTCTATTTCAGTCACATTATAACTTCTGTGAGAAAGGGTTGTATGTGAAACTATAAGGCGGGGGATTATGACAAACTCAGAAGGCAGCTTACAGCTGTATCATGGAATGAGAAATTGGATGGGAAGGAAATCAGTGCTGCTTGGTCTACTCAGGAACTATCTGGAAGAGGCAATGACTGAGTGTATTCCAAACGTAAGGAGATTAAAGAAGGTAAGTGCAAAATGGATGACTGAAGAGGTAAAGCATGCAATCTTGAAGAAAGAGGCACTACAGAGTCAGCACAGACTGAGTGGCAATCAGTTACATAAGGAGTACAAAGAGCAATCAAGGAAGGTGATTTGCTTAGTAAGGATAACGAAAGTACAGTATGAGCAGTAGTTAGCAAATGAAGCTAAAAGAAATCCTAGGGAAATTTTTTTCAATATGTTGCCAGTAGAGGGAAGTATAATTATAGGAGGATGATGTTGGTCAGAGATAATAGGAGAATGATGTTGGTCAGAGATAATAGGAGAATGATAAACACTGAGGAGGTGTTGAATGAGCAATTCATTAAGATTTTTCATCCTTGCAAATGTAACATAAAACAGAACTTAAGACCAGTGGGAGAAGCTGGAGAGATGGTGAGTGAGCTGGAGGTATATAAGGAATTGAGTAAATTTGATGGTAATAGGGCCACCATAGGACTCGAGAGCATATCATGTGTCTTGAGGAAATGTTCCAGAGAATTAGCAACAGCTTTAACTCGAGTCTTAGAAATTATTGACCCAAGTTTTCCAAAGGAATGGAAAAAAAAGGCAAAACCATTCTGCTTCTTAAAGCAGGGTGATAAGCTAAAGCTTTGAATTAGAGGCCAATCTGCTCTGGAGTAGTGGTCAAGATCTTAGAGAAACTAGTGAAGACCAGGATTCAGAACTTAGGTATGCAGCATAATTCTCTTTGATGAGCAGCAGGGGTTTGCTAAAGAAAAAAATTAATGTTTTAATAATCTGCTTACTTATTATAACAAGTTGACAAATGCATTGGACAAGGGGGATGCATACACAGTGGTATATTTAGATTTTGCAAAGACCCTTAATAGATTGAAACATCACAAGCTAGGAATTAAATTGGAACAGATGAAGTTGGATGCTGGATTAGTGTGCTAGACTGAAGATTTGCTTTCTGATAGGTATTGGCAAGTTGTTTATGGGAGAGCAATATCCCAGAAGAAGAAAGTCACTAGTGGTGTGTCCCAGTGGAAAGGAAAGTGCAAGTTTTTAAAATTTGAGAAGCATAGATGTGACGCATAATATAAGATTGGTGGGGGATATCTTAGACGAGGTGGAGGAGATGAAAGATTTGGGAATGATGATGGATAGAGACCTGAAATTTCAGACCACTTTACTAAAACTGTGAGGACAGTACAGAGGATTATTGTACTCCCAGATGAGTCTTTGACTCCATGAGGTCTTGGGTTAATAATAATAATTATAGCAATGATGTAGAGAATTGACATGTAAATGTTGATCTCCCATTTCACAACCTTCTCTTCAGAAGGATTTTAGTAATGTTATCACCATTCCCTGTCTGAGGCACATCAGAAAAATTAGCCACAATCTTAAAGAAATACAACCTCGAGCTCAGTTTTAAGCCCACTTGAAACTAACTTCCCTTATCTGCTCCACTAAGAACCAATCTCCTTCCTCTTTGTTCCTGGTGTATAAGGAAGATCAACTACCATCCACATAGAAGAACATATAAAAAATACATCTGCAGTCATGACTGTGGTCATTTGGACTTTGCAGACCATGCTTTAGACACAGCTCATAATATCAGTTGGAAAAGACCACCATGCTCTATTGCAGTAAATTTAGAAGAGAAAGACTGTTTTTAGAATCTGCAGCTGCTCTCAAAAATCAGCCTAATTTGAATAAATACAGTTGCCTAAAACTTTGCAAAATTTACTAAAGGGTGCCCCACCTAATTAGGACTAGTTTTTTGAGTGTGTGTGTGCTACAAGTCTCATATTGTACCCCCTAAAGATGTCTCTGTGACTGAGGTGAACTGTTGGAAGAATTAAATCTTATTTTAATCATTTCTCAGTGCTGTTTCACACCTTTAAACCTCTAACATGAGCTTCTCCTAACACTGAAGCCTTAACACACATGTTCTTCATCACAGTATGACCATGAGATTTCTTTTTTGAATCTGCAGCTGATCTTAAAAATTAACTCACTTTTAATAAATATAGTGGAGCTTTAGTAAAGTGAAACTCTCAGATTTTTAAAGCTAATTCTTAAACCTCTCACCAACAGCCAAGGCTGTCAGTTGGGTATACTGGGTATACCAGCTGTCTGCCAGTATACCCAAGGAGGACATCCCTTCTTTTGCATTTGAGACTGTCTAATCACTCTTCCACTTATGATGACATGCAAGTAGCTCATAAACAGTTCTTATATTGTATCCCCAGTGATGTTTCTGTAAAAAGATGAAATAATGGAGTCATTAAATCAAAAAATGAACTATGCTGTTTTCTACCTACCCTATTTTTACCTTTGTCATAACCTCTCCTTCATTTGCAGTTCATGTTCAATCTCCCTCCACCAAGGCATCCATTTTCCTAAAATTCTATTTATCCTCCTCACTCTAGAGAATATGGACTCAATACTGCTACAAAATGTCACCAACTGCTGATCTGATTTCCTTCAAGCAGATGACTTCCCTCCATGGTATAGCACCTAGACAGTTAAGTCTGCTGTAGCCATCTGCCTTGTAACTCCACACAGCTTGTTACCCCCTTGGTGTCAACAACACATGACAGCATTTTTCCAAATGCAGTTCAAGATAAAATGTCATTTGCAATGACTGCACGTAATGCTGTGAACAAATCCAAAATACTTAATCTGTGTGCTTTTCATGATGTGCTGTTTGAACAATGTTTCTCAAAAATTCTGGACATTCAATTTATTATTATTATTACATGGAACCTTTCATGAATTTCCAGGACTCATCACAGTTGACTTTCACGTTACCTTACTAGTGGACTCCACTAGTTGTTAACAACTCCAGATGAACTGCAGGTTAGTATAGAAATTGATGTTTGCAACGAATGTGAAATTCATATCTACATCTTGCAAACAGAAAAAAAAATTATTTATGTTTGTAAATTGATTTAATATTAATATGTATTGCAACATTTTATCACTTCTTTGTAGGTCAACTTTGGGCAAATTTCAATACCTGAAGACATTCCATTACCCAAGGAGAAAGATTTGGGATCTCTTTCATCATTAGCTCATGGGGTGAAGTCTGGACCAGTAATTATCAAAGATGCTAAAACAGTTCATATTTCTGACCTTCATTATGATGGGGCTGCTCCAGGTTAGTGCAGAAATCATGTTTTGTGATAATATTCAAGTTACTGATTGAAAAAAAAAATTATGTGAATATTATCCACAAAAGGTTGCAAATCAACTATACATTATACCAAGGATGGAACTTTTTCCCAAGCCTCCAGTAAGAAGGGAGATTGTCTCACACTAGGCAGTGAAAATCATAAATAACTTGACATATAGGAACGTAAGATATAATAATTAAATAACATAAAATGGATTTAATTTACATATATATTTATTTTGTCCTCAGGTGGGC
Source organism: Typopeltis vanoorti (assembly GCF_054136105.1). Taxonomy (NCBI): domain Eukaryota; kingdom Metazoa; phylum Arthropoda; class Arachnida; order Uropygi; family Thelyphonidae; genus Typopeltis; species Typopeltis vanoorti. The sequence continues at coordinate 47,372,796 of NC_143552.1, forward strand.
TGAAAGCAGAAGTTGATCTTTAGCTAAGCCTAGAAAAGTAATTCTTGTTGATAGGATGGAAGAACACTTATAGACCAATAGATCTAAGTAGTTCAGCTATACCTTCTGAGATGTCTTTAACATAGAGAATGGTGAGATGACAGACTACCTCTGTATCACTATTTTTATGAGAAGCAGATGACAAAGGAAACTCTGTAATTATTAATTATCTTTTGTTTTCTTTCTGAATACTGAAACTGAAGGCTACCATGTGGTTGACGAAGTAATAGGAAATCTAAAAAAAGCAATCTGATTGTTCTTTTCTAACTCTAGAATTAACTGGATATATGATGATAGCTGTTGATCTTATTGATAAACTCTTGTAGATCTGTACAGGGACCCATGCAAAACTGCAAAGTGTGATATGGTAGAGTGGTATGATAGACTTTGTGTTTCTTGGGGGGGGTACCTCCCCTCGATGAGTCTTGATAGACTTTGTGTTTCTTAGGAAGGACCTCCAACGATTAGTCTTTTGACTCCATGGAGGCCTGAATAATAATAATAAGTGGTTAGTTAGTATGGGAGAAAGAGGCAGTCTAATGATGTGCCCTCAGTTTGTTGGTCGAGTTTATTTTGGCATGAGAAGTAGCCAGAATGAATGAATGACAAAGTCAAATAGGCTGACAATATCTGCCAGAAAATCTTGCTTGAAGAAGTTAAGTGTTTCATCTAAAGGAACATTTGTGAATAAGGAGGACACAATATCTATACTGAAAAGGAGATCACCTGGGCAAAACCTTGATATCTTTATTTTAAAATGAGAAGTTTTTTTGATAAATTTAGAGGATTTTCATTGGGGGGGGGGGAGAAATAGGAACAAAAACTTTCATTCTCCACTCTGTTCAAACCTTGGTTTTCCAACCAGAAACAAAGAAAAAAAAGTGAGTTGCTTGAAACAAAAATTCCTGCTTTATTCTCAGACTACACTGATGTCACACAAATAATTAACAACAGCCAATAAATCTAACTTCAAATGAGCTCAATAGGAAACTTACCTCTTACATAAATTTCAGTTTTTGCAAGTACTTTCACCCTCTCTTTATTGATTACATTATTTTAACAAGACCTGAAAACAGTGCTTTGTTTTTGGGTATTGTATATTTACAGTCAGCTGACATCTGCCTCACTTCATGAAAGCAAAACCATAATCATCCCACTAGAAAAAGAGAAATCAAATTCTGCCAAACCTACACCTACTGACCCATCTCTCTCATCTCAGTTTTAAACGAGAGAAAACAGGTCAGTGTATTCACCACCTGGAGATCCACCATTCATTCAATCAATGATCACCAGTGTGTAGTCATCAACTCCAGATCTCCACTCTAGATCTTGCATGCATCATCTACCTCTGGATAAATACCATGGAAAGTTTGAGAAACCTGTGCTGTTATCTTTAGTGTAGAAGACTGCTCTTTACCAGACCTTATCAAATGCCTCTTTATAATTTGATGGTCAGTTTCCTTCCCCCTCATCTCTCTTTGGTCATTTACTGATTTAAGACTTTTGCTTAGTTTTGCTGATGATAGTATGTTCTATTCCTTTTACTCATTTAATAAACTTGTAGTGCAAGCTTCAAGATCTTCTATAACCATTGCCTTAAACATTAATGTCTGCCCCATTCTTGAATAGAGTGATAGCAACATAGTCACCTTCACTTTTACATAAACAGTCTTGTCTTTTCTCAAGGGGGGGGCATGTTCATCTTCTCTTACCTGTGATAATATCCAGTTCACCAGACAAGACTAGATCTTTTATCTTGGGCTGTCATTTACTTCTAGCCTTTCCAAACATATCACATTAGTATCTTCCTTTGCCTCCAAGTAAATTGTGTCCTTTTCTGCTCAAGATGGTATTTTCTGACTGTTCAACTGCTAACTCTATGAATGCCAAATCTGTCCAACACTTAGAATACTATTCATACATTGTTATATACGTATATGGTTAACACATGCAGCAAAATTAGAATTTATTAAAATAGACATGATCAGAGAGCAAAGACAAGAGATCAGTGTATAATCTATAATCAAGATATGAACTAATAATAGCTCATATCTCAGTCACAGCTGAGTCGACAAAAGAATGCATTATTAGAGTTCAAAGGAACAAACTTGATAACTTCTATAACTAAAAATTAAATAACCTAATCAGTATTCAAAAAAAAAAAAAAACGAAAAACAGTTAATGGCAATCACTTCCCAGAGATTGTCATACAACCAGAGTAGTTAAGGTTTGGACAATCTTGTAAATTTAAATCCATTGGAATGAAGACTGTTAACTTGGTTCCAAAGATCTCTGTGCCTAGTGTCAACAGCATGGAAAGAAAGGCCAGACCTGTCTGATTCTAAAAATGCAATGTAGTCCTGATGTTCTTGGATTCTAATCTTAACAGAATGGCTAGTCTGTATAAAATAACAAAGTTAACTGAACAGGACACTTGATAGACACCTGGCAGTGTGCCTTTGGTAAATGGTAGAAAAGAAGGCAGCTTTTGAGTTGGTTTGAAGGTAGTGTACAGATTGTATTTACAAAGAATCTGTGCTGTTTGTCCTGATATTCCTTTAAGGTAGGATATGGATATTCTTTTCACATAGATTGTAGTCTGAATGATAACTGGTAATAATTTTCTGGCAGTCAGCAGTGACCCAAATCAGTCAAACAAAGTAAATAACTTAGTGGACTGCATACAATCACAGGATGTGACCACTGTTGAGAAACTGCTAATTCATTAGGCTCATTTTTCATGTCTGTGTTTTCTCAAGATCCAATCCATAGAGTTGACTCTCCATTATGCCATATAACTGACTGCATTATAATTGGATCTCCCACTTACTGTCTTGCAAAAGTATCTTCTTTGAAACTGCAGTGGCCACACTAGCTCTTATATTAAAAACAGAATTGACTTTATATATGAAATTAAAGATCTATCTGTGCTGGATAATGAAATAATGGTTTCTTTCATGTAGTTTCCCTATTCATCAACATACCATAAGAGACCCTTCAGTTTTTACAAGCTTATTTCCCTGAGAACATTGTTAACCTTTTTAAATTAACTTAATGTTGGCTAATTTTATGTTACAGAATAAGCTTTACAAGAAAATGGAAGTAACAGTGATGGGCCATCTTATCTCACCAGCTTTATTATTATTAACACCAGACCTCCATGGAATCAAAGGATTCATTGCAGGAGACAAGCACTTTTGCACATAAAGCTTCTCAAAACATGCTTGAAACCTATTCAGTGTATCTACTTTTGCCACATTGTCAGACAGTGCATTCCACTTGGTAGCCACTCTTCATGCAAAGAACCTGCTCCTTATGCTCTTACTCACACTCTCCTTGTACAGTTTCCAATAATGTTCCCTTGTTTTATCCCTTTTTCCCATTCTATGAAAAACTTCTTCCACACATAAACCTGCTAACAATCCTTTACCAACTAAATGACTCAGTCACATCCTTCTCTTCCTCCTATTCACAAGGCTTTGAAAATTGCATTCCCTCAATCTGCCTTCATACCTTACATCCCAAAGACAAGTTAGCACCTTAGTCTGTCTTCTCTTGACCCTTTCTAATATATCCTTATTACCATGAAAACCAAGGGACCAAATCTTGGACAGTAATCCATGTGAGGCATGATCATCACTTTATACAATGAAAGAACCTCTTTATTTCTGCATGCTAAGATCCTCTACATCATTGCTATAAACTGATGTGATGACTTTGCAACTTGTGCAGTATCACCTCTGAACTTCAGATCCTTGTCCATTACCACTCTAAGATCACATGTCTCCTCAACTTCCTCCAAAATTTCCCCACCAAGTGTAAACTTTGCATCCCATTGTTACCTACCAAATTCAGAACCTTACACTTTGCAACATTTAACTATCTGTTCCATACAGTTGCCCACTCATACAATCTATTCAAGACCTCCTGTAAGGCCATATCTGAATTCCACACCATGCTCCCAGTTTATCAACTGCTAACAGTTGTATATCACTAGTTAAATCCATCCCAATATCATTAATATACAAGTTAAATAAGAATCATCTTAAAACACTCTGTGGCACATGAATAGTGACTTTTCTTTCCTGGGATGCTTCCCCCCATACACAACTTACTGGTATCTGAGAGCCGGTTGCCTATCGAACTCGCTAATCTATCATCCAATCCCATCTGCTCCTGTTTAGCTACCAATCTGTGGCATGGCAATCTATCAAAAGCCTTTGCAACGTCTATGTATACCACTGTATATACATCTGCCTTGCTCAATACATTCATCACCTTGTTATGATACGTAGCAAATTGGTAAAATGCAGCCTTCCTGTAATAAACCCATTCTGACAAGCACAGAGAATACTGCTATTATTAACCCACTGCTGTACCTAGCTCTCACCACCCTCTCCAATACCTTAACTGCAACTGCAGATATAATATACAGATTAGCCTATAATTTGTAGCTTTAGCATTATCACCACCTTTATGAAGTAGAACAATTTTATTCTCCCTCCACTCTTTTGGAATTTGTGATGGTGCAAGACTTGTCAAAAAGGTAGGCCAAAGTTTACTAACTCCTCATATAGCTCTTAATAGCTAACCAGTAAGTCTTCTCTTATTTCATTCTCTACACTTGCGCTTCTCCTGATTTCAGACTGATGAACTGCTCACTGAATACCTCAAACATATTCTCTACAGCAGTCATCCACCACTTTCATCCATTAACATCATCTTGCCATAATCATTCTTTTTTTTACTTTTCACATATCGAAAAAACTCCCTAGGCCTGATTTGCTATATCTACTCATACTGCACTTTTACTGTCCTTACCCACTGAGTCACCATCCTGCCCTGCTCTTTATGCTCTTCATGCAACTGATTATTGCCATTATTCATCTTGTGCTGCCTCCAAAGTACCTTTTTTTTCCATATTTCATGCTTAATTCACTCGTTCATCCATTTGACACCAACCTTATTCAGCCTTTTGACCTTCGGAATACATTCACATATTGATGCTGTTAAGCATCTCTTTGTTAGTTCCAAAGCAGCTTTTATTTTTCTCCTGATTATTTCTTCATTCCATGCTATAGCTTCAAGCTGTCTCCTAAGCTTCTCATAATCACCAGACTTGTAATTCCACATAAATTAATTATTTTGCTATTTCTTCCAGAAAGCAGACCTTATGGATTCTCTCATTAACCACACCTCTAATAATGTAATCTCCATACATTGGTATTCTTCAGTTATTTGTTACCTCCTTTTCTCTATTTTTCTTCATTTTATTCTTTTGCAATCATTCATTACTTTCTATTAAATACCTAATACCACTTTGCATATTTCTCATTTTGAATAACTTTCTTCAAATCTTGCATTCCAGCAATTTCACTCTTGCCTGTACCTTTCTTCTGTTTCCTCATTTCTACTTCCTTTGACTTCAGTATCACTTACTTTCATTTCTTTTTTCACTCCGTTAGTCTCACTCACTTTCATTACATTACGAGCACAGTGTTTGGTACCCACATTTATGCTAACTCATTCCATCAGTCTGTTTTGCATTCGCCAATAACTGATGTAACAAATTATTGTACTTTCTACAAATCCATACCTTCTCTCATCTCCTGTTCAGTCTCTCTATAAACAAATCTTTCATTTTGCCATGCATATATGTTGCACTCACAACAATGAGCATTTTAGAAAACTCTACATCGTTATTAGCATTCGATTTTCACATTGCATTGCATGCAGATCTCATTCATGCTGCCATTTTGTTATGTTCAAGGCAAGATTATTATTATTATTATTACCCAAGACCCCATAGAGTCAAAGACTCATCTAGGAGGTCCTTTTATCATACACACAGCTCATCATACCGTGCTTTAAACACACTCAAATTCTCTGCAGACACCACACTCTCAGGCAAGGCATTCCAATCATTCATAACTCTGCATGAAAAAAAACCTGCTTCTCACTCCCCTACTCACACCCTCTTTATACAGTTTCCAGGGATGACCTCTGGTTCTCCCCTGATCTCCCACTATTTTCTGTAGAACCTTTCCAGCATTGATCCTATAACAACCCCTTAATAACTTGTAGGTCTTTATCATATCTCCCCTCTTCTTCCTGTCCACCAGACTGATTAGCTTATTATTTTATGCAACACATAGACAATCAACTTTTCAGTACCATTTTTCGACTCTTCAGTACCTTATGTTCAGCTTTGGTTCATGGATGATCTGGATAAACCAAGCTTCTTGTGATACCATATCAAATTTGCTATTGAACCCTGCACTAGTTTTTTCTTTTAGGATACCCTAATAATCAATACTCTTACAAGCAGTGTCAATTTTTCTGTTTATAAAAAAAAACCTTCTTTGATTTGTGGATGCATCCTTCCATCTTCACATCATCATCCATCACAGAAAAGAGGTATTATCAAAAGTCTTGTACACAAGTTCATGCAGTCTGCTCTTCTGATTCCCTTCTGTTAGATGAATTAAACAAAATGAAAATCACTTTGGAATTTAATGTTATAATGAAACCACCATCCAGAAAATTAAAGTTATCATCCCTCATTTCAATCTGATGTGAAAAGACTTCCCATACTCTACCTGAAAGGAACATCTGAAGAAATACTTTGCAAGTGCATTCTATACCATACCTTCAAACCAGCTCAAAATTTGTCTTATTTTCCACCAGCTCTAGTGCAGCCACTGTGATTTCAAAAAAGATTTAGAAAGATACTTGGTAAGATGGTAAGCAGGAGATCCAATTATAATGCAGTGAGTTATACGACATAACGGAGAGCCAACTTTATAGACCTTGAAAAAACCATCGTGGTGGTTTTTCCCTTCAGTCGTTTCCGACCCTGAGTGACTTTGTAGGCATCTTGCCCATAAAGTGTTCCTGGTGAGATTTTTTATACAGTAGTTCACCACTGCTTTCCTCAACCTCCCCAATTTTATCCAGGCTTGGGACCAGCATATGGCTGGGATGTATTCATGACTGTAATCCACGTGTGTTTAAGGGGCCGGTTTGCCTGTTCTGGGAGTTGAAAAACCCGAGTTTCTGGGTGAAAAAAAAAAACCCTACCTCTGTATATGAGACAGCTAACTCACCTTTAATCGAAAGAGACCAGATAAAGGTTGTTACACGTCATTGATGGAAATCGAACCCAGGTCTTTCCGTCCAAAGGGTTTCATCTATACTGACTAAGCTATGGAGGCTCCTGAAAAAAAACATAGAGACATGAAAAATTAGCCTAATGAATTTCCAATTTCTCGGCAGTGGTCACATCCTGTGATTGTATGCAGTCCACTAAGTTTAATTTGTTTGACTAATTTGGGTCCCTGCTGATCACCAGAAAATTATTACCAGTTATCATCCATCAGCCAGCCTACAATCTGATGTGAAAAGAATTTCCATACCCTACCTCACAGGCCTTACAGACTGGCCATTTTGCTAAGATCAAAATCCAAGAACATCAGGACTACATTACATTTTTAGAATCGGACAAGTCTGGCCTTGTTTGCTTGTCTTTGACACTAGGCACAGAGTTCTTTATAACCAAGTAAACATTCTTCATTCCAATGGATTTAAATTTCGTCATCTGTTCATTGAAACTTGTGAAACCCCTTACGACATCATCCAAATATTAACCACTGATTGTATGCCACTCTCAAAGTTCTTGGGAGTGTGATTGCCAGTAACTGCTTTTTTTTTTAAATATTGATTAGATTATTTAATTTTTAGTTAGAGAAGTTATCAACTTTTGTTCTTCTGAAATCTAATAGTATATTCTCCTGTAAACTCAGGTGTAACTAAACATGAGCTAGTAACACATGCTACACGATTCATATCTTGCAATTTATGTTTTGAATATAGTTAACTGATCTTCTCATCTTTGCTCCCTGATGATGTCCATGTGATGTTGGATGAAGTATATTGTAGTTTTAATAAGTTCTATTTTTCTACACATGTGTTAACTGTCTAAGTTTATACCTGCATGTCTAGTATGCATATTCCTGGAAAACATCTCTTCAAGCCAGTGTCTTACAGATGGTCTGTTTTTGCTGTATGCTTTCCTACACGTACTTTCACGGGTACTATTTCACAGAATCGATGTCAATAATTTCCCAATTTCTGCTAAACCCACAATAACATGAGATGTAACTGACTAACTCCCACTTAGAATTTTATTCCAGCTACGCTACTATGGCTGTTTTCTGAATCAGCCTCCTCTATTTCTTCAATGCAGAACAAAGGACCACAAAGACTCCAACTTCCAGCTGTTCAAAAAAATTATATCTTTCTCTCTTAGCAACTTCCCACATTCAGTATAGATTCTGGAACCTCTCCTGTGAGACTAAGATTTAAAAAAAAAAAAAAGCTCAGATTATATCACTGAATGTTACAGAAGAAAACTAAAAATTTATGATTAAATAATGAAACTATGACATATATGTCATAGTTTCATTTGCTTGCTATATAATATTTAACTGCCATTTTTTTTTAAATAACACTAATAATGCTGTCCTTATAATTGCTTTAAATATTGTTAATGAAATAATTGCATCATGTATTTAAAAATTATTCAAATACAATGACAGCTATGTTTTTGAATCATTTTCCTAATAGATGTTTATAGTATATACACGAATTTTTCTTGAGCAGATGCATTTTTTTTGGTGGGGAAAGGATCTGAACCAAACCATATGGGAATAAAGGTGCCTGATGAAAATGGAAGGTCAGTTCTCTTTAATATTGCATAATAGAATGAATTTCTTTATAAACATTAATAAATGTAGTGTTTGATTTAAAGAATGGAAATAGTTTTTAGTATAGCCACATATCACAAAATGTGTGTGTGTGTGTTATCATTATTATCATTTGACCTCCATGGAGTCAGACTCATCATGGGAGGTACACACTATTGCACCTACTATTGTACAAACTATTGCACATTTGGGTTCACAATGTGAACCAAAACGTGCCTTAAACTGATTCAATGCGTCTACATTCACAACACACTCGGACAATGCATTCCAGTCACCCACCACTCTCCATGCAAAGAACTTTCTCCTCACTCCTCTGCTCACCTTCCTTATACAGTTTCTGGTGATGGCCCCTTGTTCTATCCTCCTCTCCCATTCTATGAAAAATCTCTTCCATGTCAACCTGATAACCTCTTCACTAGCTTATATTCTCTCAATCTGTCCTCGTACCACATTCCACCTTTGTGAATCTTCTCTGAACCCTTTCCAACATATCATTCGCCATGAAAACCCATCAACAAATCTGTGCACCAACAATCCATATGAGCCCTGATCAAGGCCTTATACAACAGCATCATAACTTCTTTATTTTTGCATGTCAAGGTCCACTGCATCATTGCCTTTATCTTATGTGATGTCTTCACAACTTGTGCAATGTGTCCTCTGAATTTCAGATCCTTGTCCACTATCACTCCTAGATTTCTCATCTCCTCTACTTCCTTTCAAGTTTCCCCACCAAGTGTATACTTTGCACCCCATCATTGCTTACCAAATCTCAAAACCTTAAACTTTGCAACATTGAAATTACAGTTCCCTTACCTGCCTATTCATGCAATCTATTCTAGTTCTCCTGTAAGACCAAAACATCCACTTGACTTTGCATTGCTCTCACCAGTTTTGCATCAACTGCAAACAGCTGCATATCACTAGTTAAACCCATCCCAATATCATTAACATACAAATTGAACAATGACAGTCCCAAAACTGACCCCTGCAGTACTCCACCAATGACCTTCCTCTTTTGGTATACTGCACTCCCATATACGACTTTCTGATACTTATCTGACAGCCAGTCACTGATCCAACTCAGTGAGTCTGTTATCTAATCCCATTTGTTTCAATTTATTTACCAGCTTGTCGTGTGACAGTTTATCAAAAGATTTTGCAAAATCCGAGTACACCACTCTATATGCATCTCCCCTGTCCTAGGTATTTGTCACCTTGCTATAATACATAAGTAAGTTAGTAAAACATGATCTCCCTTTAACAGACCTAAACCCATTCTGATAACCACAGACTGCTGTTATTAACCCATTTCTTTATCCTACTTCTCACCAATCTCTCCAGTACCTTCACCACAATTGCAGATATACAGATTGGCAGGTCTATAAAGTTGGCTCTCCGTTATATCGTATAACTCACTGCATTATAATTGGATCTCCTGCTTACTATCCTACAATTTGAAGCTACAGCCTTATCACTACCACCACTTTTATGCGCTGGAACAATTTTACCCTCCTTCCACTCCCTTGGAACCTGTGCTGTTGTAAGACTTATTAAACAGCCATGCCAATGCTACCGCCAATTCCCTGGAACATTCCCTAAAGATGTGTGGTGATATGACATGAAATCCTGTCAGCTTATTGACATCTAGGTTAATTATTTCCTCAAATATATCCTGCTTCCTCACAATTAAACCATCCTGTCTTATGTCCTCTATACTTAAGTTTCTCATGATTCTGCCTTGATCAGGATGAAACACCCTTATAAACTGATCACAGAGTACCTCTACAATTTCTTCTGCAAGAGTTACCGTTCTACCATTTTCATCCATTAAGATCATCTTACCATGATCATTCTTCCTACTTGCCACATATCTAAAAAAAAAAAAAAAAACTCTGTAGGATTTTTCTTCATCTGATTTGTTAATTTTTGCTCATACTGCAATTTTGTTTTTCTTGCTAACTGAATCATCCCCTGGCTTGTACTTTATACTCTTCATGTAACTGATTATTACCATTAATCATCTTGCACTGGCTTCAAAGTACCTTCTTCCATATTTCATGCTCCATATTCATCCATTTTACATCCCCTATTCAGCTGCTAGATCCTGAATGGAGAACTTTTGAAAGGAAATTATTCATTCAGGATTTAACATGTTAAATCTAACAACTTAAGGAGATACCTGCACTCCAGCAGAAAGTAAAGAAAATTATTTGCTATATGTGAGAATATGTATTCCTTATATGTAATTTACTAAGATTTGTTGCTGTCTAACCGGAAATCAAAATAGAGAATTTGTATAAGAAAATTATTAGTTTCAGTAAGGTATCTAGTATGCTGTAAATCACTAGACATGTTGTAAGTAGCAGTCCAAAGGTCGCATGTGAGCCATACAAGTTGAGCGTAGGGCCGGAGGCAGTGGCATACGCAGAAGGTGACGTTAGCACGCTTTCCATGAAAACAACACTCCAAAAGCAAAAGGAGAGTAAGGGATCAATTTAGGGGGCATGAACGAAAAGGGTCATGCAGAAAATACACAGCAAAAAAAAGAGGGCACCCGAAGTGGGAATATAAGGCAGTGCACACCATTTTACAGGACTTTTTTCTGGCTTTTCTTCTCATGGATCCTTTGACTGGTGGTTCGAGAGAGACATGCATCGATGCAGCGATGTCGGATAGCGGGCCTTTTCCTGGAGATGCTTGAGAGATTCCATGCAGAGCTGATCATGAGATATCGGCCTCTGCAGAATCGAGTCCTTGCTGAATGTCCCATTGGAAGGAACGGAGAAAGTTTCCTTAGATGCGGTAAGACACGTGCATGTCCGGCAGCAGTTCAAGGACAGTGTAGCCTCAATGCCAGGTGCAGAGACAGCCTAATCGGAAGTTAACCAGACCCTACACCTGGAAGCGACCTGATAACTAGAAAAGAGTTGGTAAAGTAGAGAATTTTATTATATGTTTCAGTTGTGTTAAAGGAAAGAAAATCATGTGTAATAGAAGAATGTGGACATTTACTAGAGAACTTTAGTGAGAATTCTTATTTGGAGTAGCTAGCTTCCATTAAACAAAATTGTCTGGAAGTGATTACATATATGAGTGTGACTGAATTTGATAAGTGAAGCTGATATTGCAGAAAGCATTTAATTGCATGTCATCAAAACATATAATGTGTAACTAACGAGTAACTTGTGAAAAAGGATTATAGTTTATGTAGTAATGTATTTCATTTACCTTATCTAGTTTTGTTTAGCATTTTCCTGAACTAACTTAGTATGTACTGATTTTCTTAGCATGAATTTATTTGTATGAAATTGAGATCATTGAGTATATGATACACCATAGTTGTAAATGTCTTGAAATCCCAATAAATATGTTTTATTACTTATGCCTGAGTACGAGATCAAATTACCACTTATAAAATTGAACCTAGGCGGGAGGGAATAGAAAGTGTTTAGAGATAGATTACAGGTTCATAACTGCTAACTGAAATCTATATGGCTGTAACAAAGTGTTTATTAATGTGAATATGCCTAAAGTTCTAGGAAAGTCTCCCTGAGTAAGACCCCAGTATCCGAAAAGAAGACAAATCATAGATAGAAAATTCTTAGGTCTATATGCAGAATAGATAATAGTGATTTCAGAGATAATAAAGGTTAGAAAATAGGAGAAATCAATGACGTAACACAGCCTTTTGGCTTTCGGAGCGCATTCACACGTTGATGCTGTTACGTATTTCTTTGTCAGTTTCCAAGCAACATTTATTTCCTTATCGCTCAACTCCTCATTCCATGCTATAGCTCCAAACTGTCTCCTAAGCTCATAATCACCAGCCTTTCAATTTCACATATGTCTTTTCCTCACAAGAGTCTGCATATAACTAGTCACAACCCAGGTTTTCACTTCATGATCATTCTCACCAACTGGAGGAAAGTGTGAACTCGCACTCACAATTACATCCTCTGATGAAATGATCAGATCTAGAACTCTCGATCCTCGTGTGCCCTCCTTTTCATGCTTCCCGAGATAGTTATCTCTCAAGAACTCAAGAAATTCATTTTCTTCCTTATTCATTAATGCTATCCCTTCATTCCAATCTATACTGCCATAATTAAAATCACGTATAATAATTATCCCTCCTTTGTTCACCAATCCAAATTGTTTACCACCATGCTCCACATTTCTAGACCAATAGCATCATCCAACTAAATATGTCTTCCTGTCAACTTTCACATTACCCCACACTGCCATTATTTCCCTCTTTCACGTCTACCTTATATGGACATAATTCCTCTGTTATCGTTAGCAGCACTCCCTCCTCCCTTCTTGTCCTTTCTATCCTTGTGAAAAACACTATCCTTCCATTTCTATTCCTGTTAGAATATCATGTTCATTCAACCATGTTTCACTTATTCCAATGATTTTGGGGGTGAAACTATATATATATACTTAATTCTGCTGACAAATTAAAGGATTTGATGTTGTTTTTTTTCTCTTAGTGTACTATTTAAAGAACCTCTAGGACCATAAAGCATGTAAGAAACAATAGCATCAGATCAGATACACATATACATATACTCTTGCAAAATGCCCAGTAGACTGGTATGCTGTTAAGCTGTATAGTCAATTCTCACTGTAGCAAACTCACAGGGACCAAAGAAATAATTTTAGTGGATGTTTTGCTGTAGGGAATTTTTTAGAATAAAAATTACATGATTGTGATTGCATGAAATGGATGCACTTGCTGAAACAAACATTTTCATAGTTTGTTTCAGCAAGTGCATCCACTATAATAGTATTTGCTATGAGATTTGACTGTATTATGCAGAGCATCCCTGTGAAGTACTGCATGCATGCTAATTGCAATGTATAGCAATAAAGATAGATTTGCAAGGTATAAAGGAAGAAAAATGCAAATAATCATAAATATCAGCCAGGGACAACATTGTAAGGAAGAAAAAAAGCACACAATGTTAACAATGAGGAGAGTTTTTCTGAGTAGTTTTGAAATAGAAAAATTGGGTATACTAAGAGTTATTATTATTACATGACACCTTCAAGGAGTCCAAAGACCCATCATAGGAAGGCACCTACTCTACAACTCACTGTCTCCACCAACTACAGTGAACCACATCATCTACGCCATCACCATCCTACTGCCTGCTACTACTACCACCACCACCACCCCTAGTATTTTCACAGACAATCGCAAACATCCATGCCCATGGCAGGATTCAAACCTGCAGCATTTTGTTTGGAGAGTGGATATGTTGACCACTCAGCCAACCAGGCTGGCAAAGTGAAAAGGAAAGTTTACAAAGTGAAAACAGCATTATTATTATTATTACCCAAGACCCTATGGAGTCAAAGACTCATCTAAGAGGTCCTTTTATCAAACACACAGCTCATCATACTGTACTTTAAACACATTCAAATTCTCTGCAGACACCACACTCTCAGGCAAGACATTATAATCGCTCACAACTCTGCATGAAAAAAAAACCTGCTTCTCATTCCCTTACTCACACCCTCCGTATACAGCTTCCAGGGATGACCTCTAGTTCTCCCCTGATCGCCCACTATTTTCTGTAGATCCTCTCCAGCATTGATCCTATAACAACCTCTTAATAACTTGTAGGTCTCTATCATATCTCCCCTCTTCCTCCTGCCCACCAGACTCTGCAAGTTGCATCTTCTCAATCTTTCCTCATACTCGACATTCCAGAGGTTGGCAACTACCTTAGTCAGTTGCCTCTGGACCCTCTCCAACAACTCTTCATCCTTCTGAAAACCAGGGTGACCAAATCTGGGCAAAATAGTCCATGTGTAGCCTAACCAAAGCCTTATACAATGGAACAGGAATCACCTTCTACAAGTCAGTGTCCTCTGCACATTCCCATAAGCCTTAGTGTTGTCTTCACAATTTTGGCTATGTGTCCCCTAAATCTCAGATCTTTATTCACTATCACCACCAGTATCTCTTATTCCTCCACTTTCGACAATATATCCTCACTAAGCATAAATTCTGCATCCCATTTTTGTTTTCCAAATTTTAAAACCTTACATTTTGCACCATTGAACTCAAATCCACATTTCTCTGCCCAATCACTCAATTTATTCGAGTCTTCTTGTAAGGCCACAAATCTCTACTCTTCACGGTTCATCCCAACTTTTCATCATCTGCAAACAACTGAATATCTCCATCCAAATCTTCACCAATATCATTAATACACAAGTTAAACAGCAATGGTCCTAAAACAGACCCCCTCTGAGGCACACCACTAGTAACTTTCCTTTTCCTGGCTATTGCTCCTCCCATACACAACTTGTAGATGCCTATCAGATAGCCAGTCTCCAATCCAATGCACCAATTTTATATCCAACCCCATTCACTCCAGTTTGATTATCAACTTATCATGTGGTAATCTATCAAAAGCCTTTGCAAAATCTAAGTATATTACTGGATATCCTTTTCCTCTGTCCATGGAAGCAGTCACCTGTATTATTGTAATAAGTAAGTAGATTACTAAAACATGACCTCCCTTTAGCAAGTCCATGCTATCCATCAAAGATAATACTATTGTTGTCAACCTAATTCTGGATCCTAGTTCTCACAAGCTTCTCTAACAACTTAACTACAACATCTGACACACAGATAGGCCTATAGTTTGATGCTTGAGTTCTATCACCTTCTTTATGAAGTGGCACAATCTTGCCCTCCTTCCATTTCTTAGGAACTTGACTGAGTGCAGGACTCATATTAAAAAAATTAAAAAAATGTCGAGGCTGGAGTCAACTCCCTGGCACATTCCTTCAGAATACGTGGTGATATATTATCAAGTCCCACAGCCTTATTTACATCTAGTTTGCTCAACTCCCCATAGACCTCTTGCTCACTTATAGTCAGTGTCTCTTCCCCACCATCAACTGCTCTCAATCTCTCCATGAAATCACATTCACAAGATTGAAAGACCTTTATGAAGTGCTCATTAAGTATCTCTACTACACATTCTGCAATAGCTATCTTTATACCATTTTCTCCAATCAATGTCATCCTTCCATAATCATTCTTTCTTTTGCTGGCTACCCTTAGGATTATTTTTGGCTTCATTAGCTAACTGCTGTTCATACCTCTCTTTAGCTGCCCTCACCAACCAAGTCTTATCAACTTGAGGATAAGACTTGGTTGGTAATTGGTTTGTAGTCCTCATGGAATTGGTTATTTCCACTTCTCTTGTGCTGCTTCCATAATGCCCCTTTTCTCTGTATCGCATGTTTAATCTCTTTATTCATCCATCTCACACCTACCTTATTTAACCTTCTCACCCTTGGAATACATTTAGACAGTCTATCTACTAGATAGTTTTTGAAAATCCCCCAAGCTGCATTGATCTCTTTTCCAGCTAACTCCTCATTCCATGTTACACCCGCATGCTGTCCCCTGAGCTCTTCATAATCACCCCCTTGTAGTTCCACATGTACCCTTTATTCACAGGGGTCCTTGCACTGCTGGCAACCACCCAGGTAATCACCTCATGGTCACTCTCACCAATTGGTGGGTGATTTGACACCGCATTTATAATTACATCCTCTGATGAGATGACCAAATCCAAGACCGTCAATCCTTGTGTGCCCTCTGTTACATACTGTTTGAGGTAGTTATCACTCAAGAAACTCATTTTCTTTACTTCCAGTTGCTATCTCATCATTCCAGTCTATATTGCCATAATTAAAATCGCCCATAATGATCACTCTTTTCTTATTTGCTTGGCTAATTTGATTAATCATTTCATAGTCACTTACCAGGGGCTTCCATCTTGGGAGTACGTGGTTAGCGGAGTCCCGAGCTGAGCCTGACATTGCTTCCACTTACTTGTGTCAGGTTCCTTCTATATTCTTTCCTATATGGCCTCACTTGGCTGACTCTTGCTTACTTCGACCTAGAGAGTATTAGAGTACTCGAAGCCCGAGGGTGTTTCTCCTTTTCCCAACTTTTACTCTAGCTGGTAGAAGGCAGCAGCTCTACTAGTACTTGATGGAGCACTGCGGTGGAGAAGGCAACAGGAAACCACTCCACTAATATCCCTAGAAAATTTTAGTAGCAATGAATAGAACTTATAAGGGGGCAGCTACCAGCCCAGCAAACCAAGGTGGTGTCTCTTGGTCAAATGAGGAAAAGAAAGTGCACATTGGAATAGACACAATATCGGGAAATAAGGGCGCTTCAAGGGCTGATGTTCTTCCCGATCAAAACTCTAAAAGTGACTTAAAACAAGCTCTAAACAAACTGAAAATGAAAGATTGTCAGAGAATCAAAATTGCAACATGGAATGTGAGAACAATGAAAAGGAAAAATGGAACTTAGGGAAATTAAAAAATACCAAGGAATTTGGAAATAGATTGGAGAAAGAATTACAAGAAACAAGTTTTATCAAAACTGAAGATCCACAAAAGAAATGGGAACAAGTTAAAGAGAAAATAAAGAAGATTGCAGAAGAAGAAATTGGATATGTACGAGCTAAAAGAATAAAAAAAACCTTGGATAACTAATGAGATGATTTCTCTAATGGAAGAAAGAAGACAATGGAAAAATAAAGACAGAAGGGAAAATACAATATAGAACCCTGAGTGACAGATTGAGAAGGGAAGCAAAAAGAAATAGAGAAGATTGGCTTAAAAAACAATGTGAAGAAATGAAAAATTATAAGAGAGTGGGAAGGTATGATCTTTTATATTATTATTATTATTATTTTGGGCAACTCCAAGGAGTTGACAGACTCATCGAGGGAGGTCCTAACATCATGTCAAGAACAACTATTCGACATTCACACAGTGTCTATCATACCTCGCCTTGAACTCATTCACAGTCATAGCACCCACAACAGACTCTGGCAGCTTATTCCACTCATTCACCACTCTCCAAGTAAAAAACCTAACACCCCAGCTAACCACATTCTTGGCCAGATTCCATGTATGGCCCCCTAGTCCTCCCACCACCAGTCCTATTCTTCAAAATATCTTCTGGATTAATCTTATTGAAACCCTTCATTAATTTGAATGTCTCAATCATATCACCCCTTTTCTGCCTATCAACCAATTTTTGCAACCCACAAATCTTGAACCTGTTCTCATAAGGTTCATTCATTCCACAGACCTGCCACCATCTTGGTCACTCGTCTCTGGATACTCTTCACTTCCTCCCCATCAAGAAGAAACCCTGGTGCCCATATCTGGGCACAGTAGTCTAGATGGGGTCTTATCAAGGCTCGATACAAAGGAACAATAACTTGTTTGTCTCTGCTTTTTAAAGTATTTTTCAGAAGCAAAGTGATTTGATGAGCTGATTTAGCCACTTTTGCGATGTGCCCCCTAAACTTCAACTCCCTATCCACCAACCCTACAAAATCCCTGGCCTCATCCTGGAGTACGGTTCCACCAATGTGATATACTGATGCTAATCTTTTCACCCCAAAATGCATAACCTTACACTTTGCCACATTAAATAGACATCATTTTCTCTAGCCCAGTCCTCCAAACTGTCCAAATCATCTTACAAAATTTTGACATTCTGTGTACTCACTATTACTCTACCCAACTTTGCATCATCAGCAAACAAGTGAACATTTCCTCTCAGATCCTTTCCTATATCATTAATGAACAAATTGAAAAGTAGTGGTCCAAGAACAGAACCCTGCGCCACACACTAGTCACAAGCCATCTTTTGGACTCTACTCCTGAATAAACCACTCTCTGATATCTCTCCATCAACCACCCTCTTATCCATCCCCATATGCTGCAGTTTGCTGATTAGAATTCCATGTGGTATATTGTCAAAGGCCTTAGCAAGGTCCAGTAGAATCACTGAAAACCCATTACCCTTATCCAGTTCAGCCGTCACTGTGTTATAAAATGTGAGCAAGTTACTGAGGCATGATCTACCCTTCGCAAAACCATGTTGTCTCCCATACAGTATCCCATTTTCATCTATCCAATCCTGTATATTTTTTCTTAACTAATTTCTCTAAAACGTTGACAATGATTCCTGATATGCTAATCGGTCGGTAATTTACAACAGCAGTCTTGGAACCTCCTTTATGCAGTGGAACTATTTTCCCCTCTTTCCACCCCCCCTTGGGACTAACCCAGACCCGAGACTCAAATTAAACAAAATGGTCAAGGGCACTGACAATTCTTTAGTCACGTCACATACCACATGAGCTGGTACCATCCAATCTCAGAGACATATTGACTTTGAGGTTTTGTAATAGACTACTCACCTCCATTTCATTCATCACAATTCCAGTATAATTTATTGGTTCATTCATTCCTGCAATGTCACCACCTGGATGATATATTCTTGCAAAGTGCTCGCTCAGTAATTCAACTATATCAACTGATTCGGTTACCTCCCAACCATCGGCATTCTTTAAACTCATTCTGTCATATGCATTTTTTCTTTTACTTGCAACATACCGAAAAAACTGTTTGGGATTCTCTTTAGCCTGCATGGCTAATGTTCTTTCCTAATCCGTTTTTGCTTTTCTTACCACACTCGTTACCCTTCTGGCCTGCGCTTTATACCATTCATGTGGTCACCTTTCTCCTTAAATTCCCTCCATAGTTGTTTCTATTTTTGCAGCTCAAGCTTAATGGTGTTATTTATCCATTTAACCCCTACTTGATTTATTATTCAGATTCTAGGTATACAGTCAGCCACTGCTTCAGTCTCACTGCTTCATGCAAACACTTCCTAATCGTCTCCCATGCACTATCAACATCTAGCCCTTGTAGTTTTACATACCATTGCACTCAACCAATAAAACCCCTAAGCTTGTCATACTTACCAGCCAGATAATTACACATGAAACCTGTCTTAATTGTAAATTCCACACATTTAGCCACCTCCCAAGTGAAGACCCTATGATCACTCTCACCAATTGGTGTCAACGTGGTCATATTCGTTACAGCCAAATTCTCAGATGCAATTACTAGGTCAAGCACTCTCAAATCCTAGTATTTTCCATTACATGCTGTCGCAGATAGTTATCCCTTAATAATCGCATAAAATCCAATTCCTTCCTCCCATGTGTCCTCTCCTCCTTCCAATCAATGTTATCATAGTTCAAATCAACCCTAATAATTACCCTCCTTCCACTCATTTCTTCTATTTGCTTATGCATAGTATATCCACCATCTATTTCATGAACTGGTCTATAGCAGCACCCAACTATATATTTTGTTCTGCTAGTTACAGTCTCACACCAAATGGCTTCAAATGTGCTCTTTTCTCTATCCTGCAGTTCCACTTCTATTCTCCTTGGCTGTAGCTCATCAGCTATCATCAATAACACTCCTCATCCCATTTTGTTCTCCCTGTCACTCGTGAACACACCATACCCCCTCACATTCAATCAAACTAGCTGTGTCATCTTCTGTCAGCCATGTTTCACTAATGCCAATAACCTGTGGTCTGGAAGTGCCAACCAAGGCCAAAAATTCTTCCTTCTTGTTCCTAATACTTCTGGCATTAGTATACGTGAATTGCAGAAGCCCATTTGTCCCCTCCCTATTTTGATGCCTTATACTAACTATCCCATTCTGATTCGTGGTCTTTCCTACTCGCTTGGGCATATTACACACATTCACACACTCAACTGTCTCCCTAAAGTCTGCATATCTACTTCCCCACATTTAATAATTCTAGTTTCCCTGATTCTACACATTCACTTCCACTACATTCGACAACACCTTTTCAAGTCTCCGTACACCAAATCCATTCAAATGTAAACCATCCATCTTATATAAATCCTTTCGCCCATCGAACTCACTCCACACATTCACAAATTCCACACCACTCATACTACATAATTCACACATAAAGTCATTTGCAATTATGGCCCTCCTTCTATACTCTTCACTGTCACACTGCAACAACAGACTCGCCATCCTAACTCTCTCACTCTTCTCTTTTGCTACCTCAAGCAATTTCTTCACATCCTCACTCATAGCCATTTTGTCTCCTTTCAAATCATTTGTACCTGCTACCACTTTCAATTCTTTCACCTGCTGCTTTTGCATTCTAATCGACTCGCTTACATCCTTAACGTTCGCACCAGGTTGGTACAATTTTGTTAAACTCTCTACTAACACACCTCTTACTAAGGAATCTCCATACAACACTCGCTCTTTCATTTTGTTTACACTCACTATTATACTCTTATTTTTTCTATCATACTTTTGCCGTTTATCAGTCGCTACGCTTAGTAAACATTTTTGCCATCACTCCAGCTGCCAATTTTCCCTGTGTATCGCTCTGCGTAACCGAGCTATTTTACTCATTGCATCAGTCTCATTTTTATTCTTCGATAATTCATTCATTCGTTCTGTATGTTTACCTTCATTTTCACTTTCAACGCAACTCTCATAGCTAATTGGTACTAACTTGCAAATATCACTATTTTCTCGATTCTCACTTTCAACAATGATATCATTATCACGACCTGATACACTCTTTAATTCCTCACATTCTTTACGCTTTCTCTACACATTCACTCCACTATCGTTGTTTAACCAGACTCCAACCGCAAGAAGCATGAATCACAAGAGAAATGGAATTCAAGCTAGAGGCATAGAAAATAAGAATGGAGAAATCATAACTGAAGAAGATAAAATCCTAATGAGATGGAAGGAATACATTGAAGATCTATATGACAAGGAAAATAGACCAAAATGAGTTGCCATTAGAAGATATAAAGAAGTTAAATGAAGATGATCTAGGCCCAGAGATTTTGAAGACTGAAGTAGAAATGGCCATTAAAGAATTAAAATGTGGAAAGGCAGAAAGAATAGATAAAATACCGTAAAAAATCCTGAAACAACTTCAGAAGAAAGCAACTGAATAAATAACCAAAATAATAAATTTAATTTATAATTTAATTGTTGAGAGGTGGTTACAGGGTTGACACTGGGTAGTTCTTTCGCTTGGTTGAACAGCGGAAAGGAGTGATGACAAGAGGCCATCCCTGAAAGTTACGAAAGGAAACTGTGAACAAGAGGGTGTGGAGTGGTTTCTTTGCATGGAGGGTGGTTGAACCATGGAATGCATTGCCTGATGGAGTGGTGAGAACGAGAACAGTCAATGAGTTCAAGGAGTGGTATGATAGACTTAGTGTTTCTTGGGGGGGGGGACCTCCCCCTCGATGAGTCTTGATAGACTTTGTGTTTCTTAGGAAGGACCTCCCATGATGAGTCTCTGTGGAGGCCTGAATAATAATAACAAAGGAGAACTACCAAAAGATTTTATGACTAATATTTATACCTATACCAAAGAAAAGTAATGCAGTGAACTGCAAGGATTTTAGAACAATAAGCCTCATTTCCCATACATCAAAAATACTTATGAGAATCTTAACACGAAGAATTGCATCTAAAGTGGAAGAATTTCTTGGAGAGGATCAGTTTGGTTTCAGGAAGGGTAAGAGAACAAGAGATGCAATTGGACTGTTAAGAATAGTAAGTGAACGAGGTCTAGAAGTGAATAAAGAAGTTAACATCTGTTATATAGATTTTGAGAAAGATTTTGACTATGTAAAATGGGATAAGATGGTGGAAGTAATGGAAAAGATGGGTATAGATTGGAAAGATAGCAGGCTGATTATCTCACTATATATGGGACAAATCCATGGTGAGAAACATATATGGTACAACAGAACCAGGTATCATTGGACAAGGAGTAAGACAAGGCTGTTCTCTGTCACCAATTTGTTCAACATGTATTCCGAAGCATTGCTAAAAGAAGCACTGGAGAATTCAGAAGAAGGAATAAAGATTGGAGGTAGACAGATATTTGCAATAAGATATGCAGATGACAAGGCATTACTATCAAACACTGAAACAGGACTAACACCTGTTGAACAGATTACTGGAATCCTGTATCAATTATGGAATGAAAATTAACATCAGAAAAACAAAGGGTGATGAAAATAGCAAGGAAAGAGGCAAATATGGATATCAGAATAAATGGGGAAAAATTGAATCAAGTAAAGACATTTAAATATCTAGGAAGTGTTATTAGCAGTGATGGAAGATGTAAAAGTGACATAAAAGCAAGAGTAGCGATGGGAAGAGATGCCTTTAAATAGAAAACGGAATTTATTCAGAAGTAAAATGGATAGAAACCTAAAGAAAAGACTAATAAAATGTTATGTGTGGAGTGTTGTCTTCTATGCATTTGAAACTTGAACATTGAAGAAAGAAGAAATTAAGATTTTGGAAAGCTTTGAGATGTGGATTTGGAGAAGGATGGAAAAAATCAAATGGACAGATAAAATAACTAATGAAGAGGTCTTAAAAAGAGTAGTAGAAGAAAGAAGTATGTTAATGAGGATAAAAAGAAGCAAAGGAAACTGGATCGGATATATTCTAAGAGGAAAAATCATCAGAGATGCCATTGACGGAAAAACACCCAGAGGAAGAGTAAGGAAAACAATGCTAGATGATATTGCTCAATGGAGACAGGTACACAACCTTGAAAGAGAAGGCTCAGAACAGAAGAAAGTGAAAGGAAAGTTTCTGGTACTAAAAGAAGAACCTGCTCAATTGCAGAATACTAAAAAAGTCACTACATTCCACATTTCCTGGTCTATAAAAACATCCAACCAAATATTTCATTTCATTCACCTCTATCTCACACCATACTGCCTCAAAACCACTGGCACTATTTCCCCTCTTGCATCTCTACTTTGTATGGACATAACTCTTTCTCTATCATCAATAACACTTCTCCCTTCCTTTTTATCCCTTCTATCCTCATGAAACACATCATATCCTTCTATCTCTATTATTATCAGGATATCGTCCTCATCTAATCATGTCTCACTTATTCCAACAATTTTTGGGTGCAACTATTTCATCTGTCTTGTTTCTTACACTTCTAGCATTTGTATATAAACACAACAGCTCATTCCTGGATCTACAGCTAGTTCCACTGATACCACTCATTCGATGTGATCTCTCCATGCTCGACTGGGGCCATTTCCCTTTCCTCTTATTCATTTTAGAACCCTCTTCAATTCCAGCTGTTTCTTCTTGATCCCTGGTCATTCCATTCCTTTTCTGTCTACACATGCTCTCATATCATCTTGGAGTATCCACCTTTCTGACGCTGTATACCCCTGTCCACCCTGAGCCTCCCCTTTTCCCTATTCCTCTTGCACACCCATTCTCTCATTTTCCATACTCATGCCACTTACTTCCTCATCCATAACCACCTCTTCACTCTCCTGCTCTTCCACATCACTTCCCACTTGATCTGATTCATTCTCTATGCTCACTTCTCTACCTTCCAGCAACAGTCTCTCCAAATGACTCACACCATAACCACTCAAATGCAGTCCAATGCTCCCATACAGTTCACTTCGTCCTTCAAACTCATTCCACACATTAACAAATTATACTCCCCTCTCCTCACACATTTCAGCCAGCATACCATTCATAATCCTTGCTCTCTGCCTCATTTGACCACAGTCATACCTAGGCAACACGCTTACTACACTCCTGTCACACTATTCTCTTTTATCCGTCTAAGCAGCCTCCTGATATCCATTGTGACGTGCTCTTTGTTCTCTGTCAAGTCAATTTGTACCTATTAAAACCATCAACTCCTTCGCTTGCTCCTTCCTCATATCCAATGCCTCAATCACTCTACTCATTTTACTGCCTGGAAAACATACCTTGTGCATCCTCTCATCCAGCACACCTTTAATAATGGAGTTGCCATACAATGCCACTCGCTCATCTTTTGTTAACTTTTTCATACCTATTTGTTTTAATCGTTTCCACCTGAATTTTCTTAATTTCACTCCGCATCCATTTGATCTCTTGCCTCCTCCAACCCAATTCAACTTTCGAACCTCGCGTCACATTCTCTCTATCATTCAATCTTTCTAATTTTTGAACTCTCGACTTCCGCTTCACACTTTCGCTCTCATTCATCCTTTTGTGTTTCTGTACTTTCAGTCCATTGCATCCAACTTTCGCTTTCGTTCATTCTTTCCATTTTTCCCACTTTCGATCCTTTCGTCACGCTATTTCTGGTTTCTTTCATTCTCTCAATTTTGTTTTCTTCCACCACATTCGCCTCCCATTCGTTCTTTTTACCATCCATTACGGTTTTCAAATCACTCGTTTTCTTAATAATTTTTCGCCTTTCTTTCACACCATGCTTCTCTTTCGAACGAGCACTCATTCTTCCCATGACATTCTCGCTAACACTTTCTGTCATCAAATTCATATTAGCACTCATCAAATCCTCATTTAGCTCACACTTTGCACATACCCTCCTTCCATCAGCCGTAAATGTCCACAAACCATCAATGTAATCAAAAGAATACATGTAGCATACCTCACACTTCACGAAAATGACTGAAGTCTAAGTTAAAGTCATGCACAGACAAAGCCGCCACCAAAATGTGTATTATGCATACACATTTAGCAGTTGTCGGAATCTTACTCAACTCACTCTCATGCAAAGTGCATTAAAGAAAATTAAGTAAATTTAGAGATTACCTAAATTTAGAGATTACCTAATAAGATTACTCAAGTGCAGTATATGTGGTCATATACTGCACTTGAGATCTTAAATACATAGCTTTAATGATATATGTGACCATGAGTTTCAGTTGGCACATTTAACAGTAAAAATCAACTTTATTATTTAATTAAAGAAACAAATATTTTGAAAGCCTTAATTCATCATGAATGTTGACACTAAAAGCAAGGTTTAAATTATAAGAGGGGATATTCATGACAACTGATTAAATGTATAGATTGTGTTTATGTGTGTAATTGTTAATTAATGTAGTTCAAGATCATAACTGTCCAAACTTTTGTAATAATTAACCTGTCGTTTTGACTTGAGTTGAATGTTGCAACAGTCTCAAAATGTTCACTGAAATAGTCATTCAGATCTAAAACTGCTTCTTGGTGTCATTCCCAAGGATTCCTTGAGTAATTTTAATAGCAAGCTTATTAGGAGTACCTGCTTAGTCATCCTCTTTGACTTGGATCCTGTAGATCAGTGTTTCCCAAATGGTGGGTCACGACCCAGCACTGGGTCATGAAAGCTAAATGCTGGGTCGCCTAAAAAAACTCACAAAAACCTACACGTTTCGTTTTTGGGTTTTCTTTTTTTCCCGAAACTCTAAAATAGAAGTAAATAGCATTTAATCAGGACTAATGAATAAATAATTTAATTAATTGAGACGAAAAACGCACTCCATCCGTGTTGCCATTTCACAGTCTGTTTGTTCGCGGTAAAGTAGCTCAACTAATGTCGAGGCTGTGCGCGGCAACCGCGCCACCAGCCGAATTGTTTAGCAGTCTGGCATTTGTTTTACTCATCCACCACGTACTCACTCTGCTTGTTCAGTTTGAGTTAAGCATCGAGAGAGAGCGTATTTTTTTGTATTTACTGATTATTTACTTTGGACTTTTTTTCTGAAGATCAAAGGCATAGCACCAGACTGTGTATGGGTGCATTGTAGCATTCACAGAGAGGCATTGACCATCAAAAGAATGGCATTGCTTTTAAATGCAACTATGCAAGAGTGTGTAAAATTTATAAACTTTATAAAATCTCATCCATTGAATTCAAGAATATTCTCTGTGTTGTGCAAAGAAATGGGGAGTGAACACGAACATCTTCTTTTACACTGCAAGGTGCGCTAGCTGTCAAGAGAAGATGTTTTAAGAAGACTTATTGAAATGAAGGATGAAGTTTTAATGTTCTTAGACCAACATCCCCCAACGGCTAGGGATATAATATTTGAATTCAATGACAGTTTTCATGATGTCAATTGGTTAATCAAGGTTTCTTACCTTGTGATATTTTTGATTTTTTTAATAATTTAAATCTGATATTTAAAGTGCAAGAGAAGGTGGAAGCTGCAACAAAAAAACTCAATTTGTGGTCCCATCGTGTGGAAGCAGGGAATTACAAATCTTTTACAAAACAGAATTACAAAAAGGGTATATTTTGAGTTCCATGCCAGATGAGATTTCAGCTGTTATCAAGGAACATATGCTAGGAATGCAGGCAAGTCTGAAGGAATATTCCTCCCCCCCCACTATCAACAGCAACAAAGCATGGATAAGGAACCCTTTTATAGTGAATGCAGAATCTGAGCCAGAATTGCTGGATTCAGACATTGAATCTATAATTGAACTGTTGTGTGATACAGCACTCAAAGACATCTTCAACACAATACCAGTGATGGATTTTTGGCTGTCTTGCCGTCAGGAATACCCAGTTTTAGCAGAAAAAGCGATAAAATTTCTAATGCCTTTTTTCAAAATCTATAAGTGTGAAAGAGGCTTTTCAACACTGGTTTTTCTAAAAAAATAAATATATAAACTGATTGGAAGTCGAACGGGATTTAAGAATAAAATTATCATCTTTTCCTCCAAACCTGAAGTTTCTAGTTAACAAACAACAGCATCACACTTCTCATTAATAAATTACTTGGCTTTAGTTTAATTTCTTTATATTTTTGTAATAGTAAATGCTTCTTTATTATAATAATAATAAATGAAAACTGTATGAACATTCAAATCTGTTTTATTTTACCTATTGGCCATAAAAATTTTAGTGGGTCACGAAGATGAAGTATTAAAATAACTGGGCCACGGGGAAAAAAAAAAGTTTGGGAAACCTTGCTGTAGATGATTAAGACAAAAATCATGGAATAAGTGTGAATAGAAATCAAAAGTAAAACAAAAGTAGAAAATGGCCATAATATATATATTTTAGTTAGCATTAAATATATACCTTGAGAATAAACTGAAAGAAAGATGTAATTTATTCTTCATTCTTCTGTTGTTATTAGCTTAAAACTTATGGTATACAGACATTGGATTAGATCATGTAGTAGTTGTAGCCAAATAAAAGAATAAGCATAAAATAAAACTCCAATCACAAATGGCCAATAAATAACTAGTAAAGTGTGTATTAAAGCCTAGAATAATAAAGTGTAAATAGCAGGGGCGGCTTGTGCATAGGCACTGCAGAACTGCAGCATCCCCAATTTTTCTCGATATATTTATTAATTTATTTATATTTGCTTGTAATATTTAATTTTATCATCAACAATCCTATACAAGTCTCTTATTTTGTATAAAAAATAATAAAAATCCATCTTGTAGCACTTAGGAGGCCGAAGGATGCTAGCAGCACTGCGTTTACCACAGTGTCATATTGCTATGCGTGCAAGCATATGCATGTCATAGTGAGATGCGAGCTATTAGCGTAATGCGGCACTGTCCGTCGTCCATTTCCACTGTTGTTTATATGCAGTTTGCACCACTAGTAGTGTTCGTAGTGCTTACTGTGTTTACTCTGTCTCTTTAAATATTTGGACATTACAATTAAAGGATTTAATTTTAATGTCCAAAAATTGTAAATCCATCCCTTTAATTACAATTAAAGGAATGGATTTTATTTTTAAGTAATTTTGAATTATGCCAAACTATCATTTTATCGATATAAACAATATTTTTTCATGTTTAATTTTTTTTTTTAAATTTTTACCATAATTTTGATATTTTATCCAAACACATTGTACTTACAGTGTGTATTATATTTCGAAAGTTGCAGGACCCCTACGATTTCAAGCCACGAGCCGCCACTGGTAAATAGCTTAAAAACATAATAAATTAAAATGATTGGTAGACTTATTATGGAATAAAAATGGAAATAAATCTGTGATAAAATTCCTGTGTGAGCTGTTTCAAGCATGACAGCGTCTTCAGAATAAGCATGAAGAGCACTCTCACAATGAAAGCTGAATGAATGATGGCTAAAAAAACTCTTTTAGCTATCACAAGACATATCTTGAGAATAAAATTATAATACAAATCTGGTAAATAATATTATTTACCAGATTTGTATTATAATTTTATTCTCAAGACATGATGATGATGAACAGCCTATTTTTCTGTCCACTGCTGAAGGCATCTCCCATTGCAGGAGGGATGGATCTACTACTCCCATGGTGACCCAGTCCATATTGGGAGATTGTATCTTTTGCTTGGGTGAATGAATGTATGAAGGTGGAAGACAATCACAAACATCCATGCCTACGTGGGATTCGAACCTGCAGCCTCTTGGCTGGAGAGCAGATACGCTAGCCACTCAGCCAACCAGGCCGGCATAATTATAAAATATTAATCTTTGATTTTGATTAGAAAATAATGAGTATACTTAGATACTGTTCTGTTCTGTGAGAATATTTAGATTTGACTGTTCTGTAGAACAGTCAAATCTAAGTGTTCTCATGATTAGGCCATGGAATGAACTTTCATGATTAGGTCATGAATCAATGTTCTTTTGTGGTAGATTCTTAGCTTTTTTTATGATATTACTATTCCATCTTGAAATTTAACTAATAAAGCATTTTGATTGCTTCCATTCAGACAAATTATGGAGATTACAACCATGTTAGAAAGAATTACTTTAATTTCTCAACGTTTTGACCTTCATGTTAAGGTCAAATCTGGAGTATACATTAATCTGGAGTATACACATGCATATATATATATACAGGTTATACAGGTAACCCTAGTATAATGCGAATGTTAGGTTCCACAGAAATGCCATGTTATATAAATTGCGTTATGCGAGACTCAGATCACATAGAAAAAGTAAGGTTATGTTTCGAAATCGTTTTTTTTTATTTAATTATATAAACAACAATGACATATCCAACAAAAAAATATTTTTATTTAATTCAAGTAATTCATGTAAGTTAAGAAAACGTAAACTATGAAACAAATACATAGTATAAGCTTATAAAAAATACAAATTGTACGCAAACTTAATTGCACATAATGCATAAATGTTTTAGGCAA